>NC_048575.1:13389844-13689844 GCF_013265735.2 Oncorhynchus mykiss
GAATAGGTGTTGTCTTGCTGTGTTTGAACCATGGTAGTTTGTTGGTGATGTGGACACCAAGGAACTTGGAGCTCTCAACCTGCTCCACTACAACCCTGTCGATAAGAATGGGGGCGTGTAGTGTGTACATTGTCTATAATTATGTTTAGCTATACTTGCCTGTTGATTTGCTGTTTTGTATTGTGCAAGGATCATTTGCAAAATATACTTTAGTCTCAATATGACTTCCCTGTTTAAATAAAGGTCAAATAAAACAAATAAGTACAGACTCGTGTGAATCATTTTGGGGCTTGTCTGTGATCAGAGCTGAATTATTTCAGGAGTTAGTAGTCCCTAGCTGCTATCAAACTTGCGACCATTGACTTTCAAGGCTAGTATACTATGATTGATTAGATGTTTATTTTATTTCAGTGCCATACACAGAAATAAAACAACACATAGCCACAAGGATGGTTAGCTTGGTGTTCTTAACACTTTGGTCACATTCCTGTAGCCCAAGAAACAAACACTTAGCTTCGTAGTACATAAGGAATTAAAGAGGTTGAGAAAATACTTTTTGGAGGGTTACTGTCAAAATGATTCTGAAAAAAAGTAATAAATAGATGACAGGTGCATGGGCCCCCAGAGCTCATGCCCCCCCCCCCCTCTCATTCCCTCGGTGGACTGTCAGTCTCCTGTTTGTTTGTTTGTTTGTCTCTCTGTGATTGGCACAAATCCACTCAGCCGCACATTACAATGATCACCCTCTGCAAAGCATCTTGGGAAATGTCTGGATTCGCACCCGTTCGCACCCAAAAGGAACTATTGAACAACACTTGTTATTCTGTAATTATTTAAACATATTTAAAGGTATTCCATTTTATTCCATGTTAGTTTTATGAGATGGTGTTACAGACACACTCTAAAGTTGTGATGTTTGACAAGTAGTCTCATAACAGATTTTAATGACCCACTCGTCTCAGTGGACATGATCCCTAAACCTTTTAAATTCGAAATGAGTGTTTGAATTATCAACATCTGTCACTTTTCTTCTCTCCAAGGATAGGTGGCTCAATTCGAATGTGAATTAATGAGAACAGATTTCTCTTGGAATGCAAATTAAAGATCTAAACACAAGCAAAGGTATCAATCACGCGTGTTTCATTATGTGGAATAGATGTTGAAATTATGTCTGTGCTCAGTGGGAAGGCACATTATGTCAAAACCCATTGTTGAAGCAATCATAGAATTTCTTACACATTTATATGGTGGCAGTACTTTCTTATGCAATCCACCACATCACAACAGCCTGGCTAAGAGCAGCTTTCCTCCTCTTTTCACCACAGACCAAACCGGTATTTGTTTTGCTGCAGACAGAAGCTATCTCCTATTTTCAGTGAACCAAATAGAAGAGGGAAGGCATCAAATGTGAACTATGTGCCTTCTCACCACCTCCCATTTAACTCTCATCATGCTTCTTCTCACACTTGAGCAGTTTACAACGATGCAAGTCATGTAATTGCAGTTTTGCTGGCTGGTGTTTCTACCACAGAGGTCGATTGGTCAGTGGCAGTGCTGTAGGCAGTAACCACATTTGCTTTTCTGAGGTATGGATTAATATGATCAGGGCCAGTGGTGTGTAAAAAGTTTGCCAATACATCAATTTAGTAAGACCTCAATTATTGTCTGTTTGCCCAGTAGACATTTTCCGTGTAATAGTGTGCCCAGGAAGAAAATATAGGAAAGGTGGGTCAGGAACATTTACACCAAGTTTACATTTTAGTCAATATGCAGACACTATTTTTTTACCCCTTTTTCTCCCCAATTGGTAGTTACAGTCTTGTCCCATCGCTGCAACGCCCCTACAAACTCGGGAGAGGCAAAAGTCAAGAGCTATGCTTGCTTAACTCAGAAGCACCAATATGTCGAAGGAAACACCATCCAGCTGGTGACCGAAGTCAGCTTGCAGGCGCCCGGTCCAACACAAGAGCACCATGGGACAAGGAAATCCAGGCCAGCCAAACCCTGCCCTAACCCAGACAAATCCTCCCCTAACCCATGGGTCTCGGCCGGCTGTGACACAGCCTGGGATCGAACCCGGGTCTGTAGTGATGCCTCAAGCACTGCTGCACCACTCGGGAGGCCAATTTAGCAGGCACTCTTATCCAGAGCGCATACATTTTCATACTTTCTTTATACTGGTCTCCCGTGGGAATAAAACCCACAATCCTGGTGTTGCAAACACCATGATCAACCAACTGAGCTACACGGGACTGTCTTGGTTTATGATGCACAATGAGAGACAAGTCACATCTCTGTGGTCAAAAGGAGAAGTACATACAACACCAATACAGGACACTAATGGTGCACCTCAGGCATTCAAGAAGACATGAGGATCTTTTGTGAATTAATCAGGTTGGATGGTGAAGTGTGAAATTACTTCAAAGGCATTACATCATAGCTAAGGCACCGATACAGCTGCACCATCGAGAGCATTCTGATGGGTTGCATCACTGCCTGGTATGGCAACTGCTCGGCCTCCGACCGCAATGCACTACAGAGGGTAGTGCGAACGGCCCAGTACATCACCGGGACCAAGCTTGCTGCCATCCAGTACCTCTATACCAGGTGGTGTCTGAGGAAGGTCCTAAAAATTGTCAAAGACTCCAGTCACCCAAGTCATAGACTGTTCTCTCAGCTACCACATGGCTAGCGGTACCGGAGCGCCGAGTCTAGGTCCAAGAGGCTTCTTAACAGCTTCTACCCCCAAGCCAAAAGACTACTGAACAGCTAATCAAATGGCTACAAAGAGCATTTGCATTGCCCCCCCCCCCCCCCCCCCCCCCCCCCCCCGTCTGTCTGGTACTTGTATGAAAACACTTAATAAGTCCTCAAGTCAAGAGAAAAGTGAACTTAAGTAGCCAACTGAAGATCGGGAAGAGGGATTATAATGAAATAGACAAAACTGTCAGAATTGCAGAAATTAGCATCATGGCACATACTGTCATATTTTTGTGCTAGCTTTAAGGATCTATTTTAGTTCAAAATGAGAGAAAGTGTCAACAAAGCCCAAAGCTGAATGAAATATTCATTTCACTGTTGAAAAAATAACAAATGTGAATCCAAGCCTCCACAGTGCAGTCACTGCATGTCGGTTGTGACAAACAAACACCTAAAAGTTCATTTTCCCACCCTGTATATCAGAAATGTATGGAATTTTATTTGAATCAAGGCTGTTTCCAGCTGGGTTCTCACTAAATGGTTGCTAATGGTAGGGTAGGAAACGTTTGCAAATGAACGAGGTACAATTAATTACCTCTTATATTTACGCCTTTGTGAACATTGGACGAAATAGAGAGGAAGCTGCCATCTCACTACTCAAAGACATGATGGATTCCTCCTACCTATTGCATGATGGCCGCCTTCCTTCATCCAGACCGGGCTCTGGGAGTTCATTGCAAAAATTCCCTGCTTTCTAGTCTCTAGTCCACCTACCATCTCTAATAATACTGTATATTCTACTATCAGACATCGGATAAATTATAGAAGACACTCAAAACAAGGCTTGGATGTTTTGTGTTTATTTATGTACTGTGTGATGTATTTTTGTACAGTACTTGACAGCGTAACTGTGTGTGTGTGTGCGTGTGTGTGTGTGTGTGTGTGTACACCTGACTATCCTAGCAGTGTGTCATAGGTAAGTGTGTGAGGGGTCAAAGGGACTGCCTGGTCTGGGACGTCATGGAGAATGGAACCGGTCACCTGACCAGGGAAACAGGAAGTAATCATTTATCTCTATCCTTACCGCTCATAGAAACTACAACTCTGCCACCCTACACCCCAGAAAACGTGTGGCGAAACCATATTTCAAAATCCAAAAAAACATTTAGACATGAAATCTGAACAAATTGTAAGAATATATCATCTTGTATGTGAGATAACCTGTAAGTACTTACTGGTGTGTTCTTCAGGACAATGACGTAGCTAGAATCTCTGGGTTGTACTTTGTAGTGCCTTAGAACTGGCCCCACCACTAAAACAAGAGCAGGACAACAACACAGGCTTAAAAGTGTGTGTGTGTGTGTACTAACCTGGAGCCTGTGTGCCTGACAGTCAGGGCGTAACTGTTGCTCTCTGTTGCTGGGCGCAGGATGATCCCATCTGCTAGGGATGAAATGGAATGGCAAGAAAATACTTACCTGTAAATTGATATTCTGGTCGGGAAGGGAGAGGGTGGGAGAGAGAGAGGGAGGGGAGAGAGGGAGGAGAGAGATGGGAGGGAGGGGAGGTGAGAGGCGGAGGGGAGAAGGTGAGAGAGGGAGGGGGAAAGGGGAGAGAAGGAGGGAGGGGAGGGAGGAAGGTGAGAGGGGGAGGAGAGGGAGGCGAGAAGACTGATCAGAGATGCAGCCAAGAGGCCCATGATCACTCTGGATGAACTGCAGAGATCTACAGCTGAGGTGGGAGACTCTGTCCATAGGACAACAATCAGTCGTATATTGCACAAATCTGGCCTTTATGGAAGAGTGGCAAGAAGAAAGCCATTTCTTAAAGATATCCATAAAGTGTCGTTTAAAGTTTGCCACAAGCCACCTGGGAGACACACCAAACATGTGGAAGAAGGTGCTCTGGTCAGATGAAACCAAAATTGAACTTTTTGGCAACAATGCAAAACGTTATGTTTGGTGTAAAAGCAACACAGCTGAACACACCATCCCCACTGTCAAACATGGTGGTGGCAGCATCATGGTTTGGGCCTGCTTTTCTTCAGCAGGGACAGGGAAGATGGTTAAAATTGATGGGAAGATGGATGGAGCCAAATACAGGACCATTCTGGAAGAAAACCTGATGGAGTCTGCAAAAGACCTGAGACTGGGACGGAGATTTGTCTTCCAACAAGACATTGA
The DNA here is from genome assembly GCF_013265735.2 of Oncorhynchus mykiss. Taxonomy (NCBI): domain Eukaryota; kingdom Metazoa; phylum Chordata; class Actinopteri; order Salmoniformes; family Salmonidae; genus Oncorhynchus; species Oncorhynchus mykiss. The sequence goes on from NC_048575.1 coordinate 13,394,728, forward strand.
TCCAAAACATAAAGCAAAATCTACAATGGAATGGTTCAAAAATAAACATATCCAGGTGTTAGAATGGCCAAGTCAAAGTCCAGACCTGAATCCAATCGAGAATCTGTGGAAAGAACTGAAAACTGCTGTTCACAAATGCTCTCCATCCAACCTCACTGAGCTCGAGCTGTTTTGCAAGGAGGAATGGGAAAACATTTCAGTCTCTCGATGTGCAAAACTGATAGAGACATACCCCAAGCGACTTACAGCTGTAATCGCAGCAAAAGGTGGCGCTACAAAGTATTAACTTAAGGGGGCTGAATAATTTTGCACGCCCAATTTTTCAGTTTTTGATTTGTTAAAAAAGTTTGAAATATGCAATAAATGTCGTTCCACTTCATGATTGTGTCCCACTTGTTGTTGATTCTTCACAAAAAAATACAGTTTTATATCTTTATGTTTGAAGCCTGAAATGTGGCAAAAGGTCGCAAAGTTCAAGGGGGCCGAATACTTTCGCAAGGCACTGTATGTGTAGATACATATATATATATTTACATATGTGTGTGTGTGTGTGTGTGTATATATGACGTACTTTATTTTGGGGTGGAGAAATAAAAAACTCTGTTACGTATTCCTGAGCCTGTCTCCTATCATTATACAGCGTGACATGCTTGTTGAATGTCCTTCCCTATAAGCATGCTGAAAGTCTGTTGTCAATTTGTTTACTGTAAAATAGCATTGTATCTGGCCAACTTTGAATATTTTTATTTAACCTTTTTTTAACTAGGCAAGTCATTTAAGAACAAATTCTTATTTACAATGACGGCAAACCCAGACAACACTGGGCCAATTGTGCAACGCCCTATGGGACTCCCAATCACGGTCAGTTGTGATACAGCCTGGAATCAAACCAGAGTGTCTGTAGTGACGCCTCTTGCACTGAGATGCAGTGCCTGAGAACACTGCGCGGATCCTGGAGCCCTAACACAATTTTTTCCAAAAGTTTACTAAGGGTTGGTAACCGGCTGATTGGTCGGCTATTTGTGCCAGTAAAGGGGGGTTTACTATTATTAGGTAGCGGAATTACTGGAGGAAAGCAGAATTGCTTTCCTCCAGGCCTGGTGGCACACACTTTCTAGCAGGTTTAAATTGAAAATATGGCAAATAGGAGTGGCAGTATCGTCCTCTATTTTCCTAGTAATTTTCCATCCAGCTTGTCATTGTTGATAGACAACAATTATTTTTTCACCTCTTCCACAATCCCTTTACGGAATTCAAAATGACAATGCTTGTCTTTCATAATTTGGTCAGATATACTTGGATGTGTCGTGTCAGTGTTTGCTGCTGGCATGTCATGCCTAAGTTTGCTAATCTTGCCATTGTAAAAATCATTAAAGTAGTTGGCAATATCAGTCGGTTTTGCAGCTGTAGAACTTTTTCAGGATCTGAGGAACCATGCCAAATCTTTTCAGTCTCCTGAGGTGGAATAGGTGTTGTCTTGCTGTGTTTGAACCATGGTAGTTTGTTGGTGATGTGGACACCAAGGAACTTGGAGCTCTCAACCTGCTCCACTACAACCCTGTCGATAAGAATGGGGGCGTGTAGTGTGTACATTGTCTATAATTATGTTTAGCTATACTTGCCTGTTGATTTGCTGTTTTGTATTGTGCAAGGATCATTTGCAAAATATACTTTAGTCTCAATATGACTTCCCTGTTTAAATAAAGGTCAAATAAAACAAATAAGTACAGACTCGTGTGAATCATTTTGGGGCTTGTCTGTGATCAGAGCTGAATTATTTCAGGAGTTAGTAGTCCCTAGCTGCTATCAAACTTGCGACCATTGACTTTCAAGGCTAGTATACTATGATTGATTAGATGTTTATTTTATTTCAGTGCCATACACAGAAATAAAACAACACATAGCCACAAGGATGGTTAGCTTGGTGTTCTTAACACTTTGGTCACATTCCTGTAGCCCAAGAAACAAACACTTAGCTTCGTAGTACATAAGGAATTAAAGAGGTTGAGAAAATACTTTTTGGAGGGTTACTGTCAAAATGATTCTGAAAAAAAGTAATAAATAGATGACAGGTGCATGGGCCCCCAGAGCTCATGCCCCCCCCCCCCTCTCATTCCCTCGGTGGACTGTCAGTCTCCTGTTTGTTTGTTTGTTTGTCTCTCTGTGATTGGCACAAATCCACTCAGCCGCACATTACAATGATCACCCTCTGCAAAGCATCTTGGGAAATGTCTGGATTCGCACCCGTTCGCACCCAAAAGGAACTATTGAACAACACTTGTTATTCTGTAATTATTTAAACATATTTAAAGGTATTCCATTTTATTCCATGTTAGTTTTATGAGATGGTGTTACAGACACACTCTAAAGTTGTGATGTTTGACAAGTAGTCTCATAACAGATTTTAATGACCCACTCGTCTCAGTGGACATGATCCCTAAACCTTTTAAATTCGAAATGAGTGTTTGAATTATCAACATCTGTCACTTTTCTTCTCTCCAAGGATAGGTGGCTCAATTCGAATGTGAATTAATGAGAACAGATTTCTCTTGGAATGCAAATTAAAGATCTAAACACAAGCAAAGGTATCAATCACGCGTGTTTCATTATGTGGAATAGATGTTGAAATTATGTCTGTGCTCAGTGGGAAGGCACATTATGTCAAAACCCATTGTTGAAGCAATCATAGAATTTCTTACACATTTATATGGTGGCAGTACTTTCTTATGCAATCCACCACATCACAACAGCCTGGCTAAGAGCAGCTTTCCTCCTCTTTTCACCACAGACCAAACCGGTATTTGTTTTGCTGCAGACAGAAGCTATCTCCTATTTTCAGTGAACCAAATAGAAGAGGGAAGGCATCAAATGTGAACTATGTGCCTTCTCACCACCTCCCATTTAACTCTCATCATGCTTCTTCTCACACTTGAGCAGTTTACAACGATGCAAGTCATGTAATTGCAGTTTTGCTGGCTGGTGTTTCTACCACAGAGGTCGATTGGTCAGTGGCAGTGCTGTAGGCAGTAACCACATTTGCTTTTCTGAGGTATGGATTAATATGATCAGGGCCAGTGGTGTGTAAAAAGTTTGCCAATACATCAATTTAGTAAGACCTCAATTATTGTCTGTTTGCCCAGTAGACATTTTCCGTGTAATAGTGTGCCCAGGAAGAAAATATAGGAAAGGTGGGTCAGGAACATTTACACCAAGTTTACATTTTAGTCAATATGCAGACACTATTTTTTTACCCCTTTTTCTCCCCAATTGGTAGTTACAGTCTTGTCCCATCGCTGCAACGCCCCTACAAACTCGGGAGAGGCAAAAGTCAAGAGCTATGCTTGCTTAACTCAGAAGCACCAATATGTCGAAGGAAACACCATCCAGCTGGTGACCGAAGTCAGCTTGCAGGCGCCCGGTCCAACACAAGAGCACCATGGGACAAGGAAATCCAGGCCAGCCAAACCCTGCCCTAACCCAGACAAATCCTCCCCTAACCCATGGGTCTCGGCCGGCTGTGACACAGCCTGGGATCGAACCCGGGTCTGTAGTGATGCCTCAAGCACTGCTGCACCACTCGGGAGGCCAATTTAGCAGGCACTCTTATCCAGAGCGCATACATTTTCATACTTTCTTTATACTGGTCTCCCGTGGGAATAAAACCCACAATCCTGGTGTTGCAAACACCATGATCAACCAACTGAGCTACACGGGACTGTCTTGGTTTATGATGCACAATGAGAGACAAGTCACATCTCTGTGGTCAAAAGGAGAAGTACATACAACACCAATACAGGACACTAATGGTGCACCTCAGGCATTCAAGAAGACATGAGGATCTTTTGTGAATTAATCAGGTTGGATGGTGAAGTGTGAAATTACTTCAAAGGCATTACATCATAGCTAAGGCACCGATACAGCTGCACCATCGAGAGCATTCTGATGGGTTGCATCACTGCCTGGTATGGCAACTGCTCGGCCTCCGACCGCAATGCACTACAGAGGGTAGTGCGAACGGCCCAGTACATCACCGGGACCAAGCTTGCTGCCATCCAGTACCTCTATACCAGGTGGTGTCTGAGGAAGGTCCTAAAAATTGTCAAAGACTCCAGTCACCCAAGTCATAGACTGTTCTCTCAGCTACCACATGGCTAGCGGTACCGGAGCGCCGAGTCTAGGTCCAAGAGGCTTCTTAACAGCTTCTACCCCCAAGCCAAAAGACTACTGAACAGCTAATCAAATGGCTACAAAGAGCATTTGCATTGCCCCCCCCCCCCCCCCCCCCCCCCCCGTCTGTCTGGTACTTGTATGAAAACACTTAATAAGTCCTCAAGTCAAGAGAAAAGTGAACTTAAGTAGCCAACTGAAGATCGGGAAGAGGGATTATAATGAAATAGACAAAACTGTCAGAATTGCAGAAATTAGCATCATGGCACATACTGTCATATTTTTGTGCTAGCTTTAAGGATCTATTTTAGTTCAAAATGAGAGAAAGTGTCAACAAAGCCCAAAGCTGAATGAAATATTCATTTCACTGTTGAAAAAATAACAAATGTGAATCCAAGCCTCCACAGTGCAGTCACTGCATGTCGGTTGTGACAAACAAACACCTAAAAGTTCATTTTCCCACCCTGTATATCAGAAATGTATGGAATTTTATTTGAATCAAGGCTGTTTCCAGCTGGGTTCTCACTAAATGGTTGCTAATGGTAGGGTAGGAAACGTTTGCAAATGAACGAGGTACAATTAATTACCTCTTATATTTACGCCTTTGTGAACATTGGACGAAATAGAGAGGAAGCTGCCATCTCACTACTCAAAGACATGATGGATTCCTCCTACCTATTGCATGATGGCCGCCTTCCTTCATCCAGACCGGGCTCTGGGAGTTCATTGCAAAAATTCCCTGCTTTCTAGTCTCTAGTCCACCTACCATCTCTAATAATACTGTATATTCTACTATCAGACATCGGATAAATTATAGAAGACACTCAAAACAAGGCTTGGATGTTTTGTGTTTATTTATGTACTGTGTGATGTATTTTTGTACAGTACTTGACAGCGTAACTGTGTGTGTGTGTGCGTGTGTGTGTGTGTGTGTGTGTACACCTGACTATCCTAGCAGTGTGTCATAGGTAAGTGTGTGAGGGGTCAAAGGGACTGCCTGGTCTGGGACGTCATGGAGAATGGAACCGGTCACCTGACCAGGGAAACAGGAAGTAATCATTTATCTCTATCCTTACCGCTCATAGAAACTACAACTCTGCCACCCTACACCCCAGAAAACGTGTGGCGAAACCATATTTCAAAATCCAAAAAAACATTTAGACATGAAATCTGAACAAATTGTAAGAATATATCATCTTGTATGTGAGATAACCTGTAAGTACTTACTGGTGTGTTCTTCAGGACAATGACGTAGCTAGAATCTCTGGGTTGTACTTTGTAGTGCCTTAGAACTGGCCCCACCACTAAAACAAGAGCAGGACAACAACACAGGCTTAAAAGTGTGTGTGTGTGTGTACTAACCTGGAGCCTGTGTGCCTGACAGTCAGGGCGTAACTGTTGCTCTCTGTTGCTGGGCGCAGGATGATCCCATCTGCTAGGGATGAAATGGAATGGCAAGAAAATACTTACCTGTAAATTGATATTCTGGTCGGGAAGGGAGAGGGTGGGAGAGAGAGAGGGAGGGGAGAGAGGGAGGAGAGAGATGGGAGGGAGGGGAGGTGAGAGGCGGAGGGGAGAAGGTGAGAGAGGGAGGGGGAAAGGGGAGAGAAGGAGGGAGGGGAGGGAGGAAGGTGAGAGGGGGAGGAGAGGGAGGCGAGTTATGACTAGAGAAAAAGAGAGAAGTAGAGAGATTTAAAGCAGGTAACTTAGGGGGAAAAGCTGAGAAATAGTTAGTAGAACATTTTGGGTAACAGATAAGACCATGTAGAGCACTACTGTCAAAATACCCTGCAACTACCTGAACACAACAATTCTCTCTCGCTCCACTCTGGAGTGACTTCCTCCAAGCAATGCCATGGAAATCCCCAGAACCCAACCCTCTAACTGAACAACACTGCTACCAACATATTATGCTTGTCTTGACACACGGAACAACACTGCTAGCAACCAACCATTACACCTCTACCTGGCTACATTTTATTCTGCTCCACCACCCTGGTATAGTTTGGTCCCTGTAATAAGAGATGTGCCAGGTGCTTATGGACTAACTGTAAGAGTAATATATGTATACACACGTACACACACAAGCAAGCGTGCACACACACACAACACACACACATTCCTAACATCCACATCCACGTCCATAGCTCAGTTTATGAATTTGAGCTTGGTGGTTACATAAGCACTAAGAGCGCATTCAATGAGCTGTATAGGGACATAAGCAAACAATAAAATGCTCATCGGTGTGACGGGTGTCGTCGTCGGATGAGGAGGAATCGGACCAAAGTGCAGCGAGGTGAGTGTTCATGACTTTTATTGATCTGAACACATAAACAAAAATAACAAAGTGAATACACGAAACCGAAACAGTCCTGTCAGGTGAAGAACACTAAACAGAAAACAACTACCCACAAAACATAGGAGGGAAAAAGATACCTAAGTATGGTTCCCAATCAGAGACCACGATAGACAGCTGTCCCTGATTGAGAACCATACCCGGCCAAAACAAAGAAATACAAAAACATAGAAAAAAGAACATAGAATGCCCACCCAAATCACACCCTGGCCAAACCAAAATAGAGACATAAAAAGCTCTCTAAGGTCAGGGCGTGACAATCGGTGGCTGGTGTTTTTAATGCAAGAAAATTTAAATCTATTTTACCTAACTTCTACATGTCACCTGTGCAACTAGAGGCCAAAAAACTCCAGATCACCCAGCCTAGTGGTTAGAGCGTTGGGCCAGTAACCGGAAGGTTGCAAATCTGACCATAACTCTATTCTTGCAAGCAAAAATAAACAGGATGTAACAGTGATGCGCTCAATACGGAAGTGGGCTGATGAATATGGCTGAATATAAACAGTGTAGTTATTCCCTCCGGAAGGCAATCAAACAAGCAAAGTGTCGGTACAGGGATAAGGTGGAGTTGCAATTCAAAGGCTCAGACACAAGACGTATATGGCAGGGTCAACAAGAAATCACGGACTACAAAAACAAAAACAGCCACGTCACAGATACCGGCGTCACGCTTCCAGACAAACTAAACACCTTCTTTGCCCGCTTTGAGGATAATACAGTGCCACTGTTTCGGCTCGCTAACAAAGTCTGCCCCCCCCCCCCCCCCTCTCTTCTCAATGGCTGACGTGAGTAAAACATTTAAACGTATTAACCCTCGCAAGGCTGCTGGCCCAGACGGCATCCCTAGCCGTGTTCTCAGAGCATGCGCAGACCAGCTGGCTAGTGTGTTCACAGACATATTTAATCGCCCCCTATCCCAGGCAGTTGTCCCACATGCTTCAAGATGGCTACCATTGTTCCTGTACCCAAGAAATCAAAGGTAACTGAACTAAATGACTACCGCCCCGTAGCACTCACTTCTGTCATCATGAAGTGCTTTGAGAGGCTAGTCAAGGATCATATCACCACCACCTTACCGGCCACCCTAGACCCACTTCAGTTTGCATACCGCCCCGACAGGTCCACAGATGACGCAATCGCCATCAAACTGCACACTGCGGTATCCCACCTGGACAAAAATAATACCTATGTAAGAATGCTGTTCATTGAATACAGCTCAGCATTCAACACCGTAGTACCCTCCAAGCTCATCATCAAGCTGGAGGCCCTGAGTCTCAACCGCTCCCTGTGTAAATGGGTCCTGGACTTCTGACGGGCCTCCCCCAGGTGGTAAAGGTAGGAAACAAAATCTCCACTTCACTGACCCTCAACACTGGGGCCCCTAAAGGGTGTGTGCTCAGCCCGCTCCTGTACTCCCTGTTCACCTCCGACTGCATGGCCACGCACGCCTCCAACTCAATATATCAGAGGTTCTGATACCACGGGTCGTCACAGTGAGCCAGTGCCCCAGCCTACCCAGCCGTCCGCCCAGGTCAGTGATACCCTACTGTCCCTTTCGGAGAAGTATAACGGTACTCCATCGAAATACCATGGCTTCCTACTCCAGTGCTCCCTCTATTTTGCCCATCAGATGGGAGCCCCAACCACCGAAAGGTTCAAGGTTGCCACAGTCATTTCCCTTCTGACCGGGCGGGCGTAGGAGTGGACTACGGCCTTCTGGGAGAGAGGAGAGGAGGAGCTGGGTTCCTATGAGAGGTTCATGGCTCTGTTCAGGGCGGTCTTTGACCATCCTCCAGAGGTCAGAGAGGAAAGTTAGAATTCTCAGACTCCAGCAGGGTGCCCAGACCGCTGCGGAGTACGCCCTCACCTTTTGGACTGTGGCAGCCTCCAGCGAATGGAATAAGCAAGCGCTCCACACTCTCTTCCAGACAGGACTGCATGAAGAGGTCCAGACGGGTTTGGCGTGTCTAGATGACAATCTATCCTTGGATCTGTTGTTGTGGACAGATTTTCCAAATACTGCCATTATATCCCTCTCTCTGATCTCCCTAACTCTCTCCAGGTCGCTGAGGCACTGTTCCAGCAGATTTTCCGGCACTATGGCCTTCCGGAGGACATTGTCTCCAACCGTGGCCCCCAATTCATGTTGCAGGTATGGAGAGCCTTCATGGAGAAACTGGGGACCACCGCCAGCCTCACATCCAGGTACCGGCCTCAGTCCAACAGGCAGATGGAGAGGAACAACCAGGAGCTGGGAAGGCTCCTAAGGAGTCACTGCCAGGGGAGTGGGCTTGGTTCCAGAACTCACTTAGTCACTTCTCCACCGGGCTGACTCCCTTTCAGTGCGTTCCGGGGATATCAGCCAGCCCTGGCTCCATGGACTCCAAGCCACACTGAGCCACACTGAGGCCCCTGCAGTGGATGAGTAGCACCGTCCTGGTCCCCTGGATGCTCCGCCTCCCCTGGATGTGACCTGTGCCGTCAGGTCCCTACTGGACTCCTAACGTCGTGGGGGTCGGCTTCAGTACCTGGTGGACTGGAAGGGGTACGGCCTAGAGGAGCACTGTAGGGTTCCGGTGGACGACATTCTGGACCCTAAAATTGTCCGGGATTTCCATCTCCACCGTCCAACCTGTCCGTTCTGAGCCCTCGGAGCCATCCTCCTAGCAGGCGTCATCCTGCGACTGGAGCCGCGCGTAAGGAAAGGGGTAATGTCACTCCTACTCTTGCTCCCTCTCTCCAGTACTCAATATAGCAGGTCTACTAACCACCGGTCCTGGCAACCATCATTACACACACCTGGACTTCATCATCACCTTCCCTTTATGTAGCCCTCAGTAGCCTCAGTTATCAGGTAGTATTGGTTTGTTTTCATATTCAGTACGCATCCCCTGTTTTGTTAATTTGTCTTCCATCATTGTTATTAAACTCTCCTTCTGAACCTGCTTCCTGACTCCCTGCGTACACGTGACAGTTGGTAAAGGCCCGTAAGTAAGGATTTCACTGTTAGTTAGTTCACACCTGTTTTTTTTTACAAAGCATGTGACAAATAACTTGACATTTCTCCAGAGCTAAGCTGTTTAGCAAAACTAGTGACGGGGCAGCCGTTGTGTTGTTTTTCAAGTCCCTGACTGTACCTTTAAGAATATTCTAAGACGCTTCATACATATGGGCCCAGATGGCACTAAATCAAATCAAATCAAATGTATTTGTCACATACACATGGTTAGCAGATATTAATGCGAGTGTAGCGAAATGCTTGTGCTTCTAGTTCCGACAATGCAGTAATAACCAACGAGTAACCTAACAATTCCAAAACTACTACCATATACACACAAGTGTAAAGGGATAAAGAATGTGTACATAAAGATATATGAATGAGTGATGGTACAGAACGGCATAGGCAAGATGCAGTAGATGGTATCGAGTACAGTATATACATATGAGATGATTAATGTAGGGTATGTAAACATTATATTAAGTAGCATTGTTTAAAGTGGCTAGTGATATATTTTACATCAATTTCCATCAATTCCCATTATTAAAGTGGCTGGAGTTGAGTCAGTGTGTTGGCAGCAGCCACTCAATGTTAGTGGTGGCTGTTTAACAGATGGCCTTGAGATAGAAGCTGTTTTTCAGTCTCTCGGTCCCTGCTTTGATGCACCTGTACTGACCTCGCCTTCTGGAGGTGAACAGGCAGAGGCTCGGGTGGTTGTTGTCCTTGATGATCTTTATGGCCTTCCTGTGACATCGGGTGGTGTAGGTGTCCTGGAGGGCAGGTAGTTTGCCCCAGGTGATGCGTTGTGCAGACCTCACTACACTCTGGAGAGCCTTACGGTTGTGGGTGGAGCAGTTGCCGTACCAGGCGGTGATACAGCCCGACAGGATGCTCTCTCTGCATCTGTAAAAGTTTGTGAGTGCTTTTGGTGAAACTTACTACCCTCTCTACTACTGTCCCATCGATGTGGATATGGGGGTGCTCCCTCTGCTGTTTCCTGAAGTCCACAATCATCTCCTTTGTTTTGTTGACGTTGAGTGAGAGGTTGTTTTCCAGACACCACACTCTGAGGGCCCTCACCTCCTCCCTGTAGGCTGTCTCGCCGTTGTTGGTAGTCAAGCCTACCACTGTAGTGTCGTAAATGGACTTGTACATGCTACAACATGCCCTAAGGAGTTGGGTGGGCAGTAACATAAAGTAAGTCATGAACACTTGTGCAGATATAGACAGATTGGGTTTAATTAAGCAACTGATTCAGGGTTTTATGCGTTTGGTCTCAGGTCAGAGGCCAGTGCATAACATGCAATATCAAAGTATCGCTATGCGGATGACACACAGCTGTACATTTCAATTAAACATGGTGAAGCCCCAAAATTGCCCTTGCTAGAAGAATGTGTTTCAGACATAAGGAAGTGGATGGCTGCAAACTTTCTACTTTTAAACTCGGACAAAACAGAGATGCTTGTTCTAGGTCCCAAGAAACAAAGAGATCTTCTGTTGAATCTGACAATTAATCTTAATGGTTGTACAGTCGTCTCAAATAAAACTGTGAAGGACCTCGGCGTTACTCTGGACCCTGATCTCTCTTTTGAAGAACATATCAAGACCATTTCAAGGACAGCTTTTTTCCATCTACGTAACATTGCAAAAATCAGGAACTTTCTGTCCAAAAATGATGCAGAAAAATTAATCCATGCTTTTGTCACTTCCAGGTTAGACTACTGCAATGCTCTACTTTCCGGCTACCCGGATAAAGCACTAAATAAACTTCAGTTAGTGCTAAATACGGCTGCTAGAATCCTGACTAGAACCAAAACATTTGATCATATTACTCCAGTGCTAGCCTCTCTACACTGGCTTCCTGTCAAAGCAAGGGCTGATTTCAAGGTTTTACTGCTAACCTACAAAGCATTACATGGGCTTGCTCCTATCTATCTCTCTGATTTGGTCCTGCCGTACATACCTACACGTACGCTACGGTCACAAGACGCAGGCCTCCTAATTGTCCCTAGAATTTTTAAGCAAACAGCTGGAGGCAGGGCTTTCTCCTATAGAGCTCCATTTTTATGGAACGATCTGCCTACCCATGTCAGAGACGCAAACTCGGTCTCAACCTTTAAGTCTCTACTGAAGACTCATCTCTTCAGTGGGTCATATGATTGAGTGTAGTCTGGCCCAGGAGTGGGAGGGTGAACGGAAAGGCTCTGGAGCAACGAACCACCCTGGCTGTCTCTGCCTGGCCGGTTCCCCTCTTTCCACTGGGATTCTCTGCCTCTAACCCTATTACAGGGGCTGAGTCACTGGCTTTACTGGGGCTCTCTCATGCCGTCCCTGGAGGGCGTGCGTCACCTGAGTGGGTTGAGTCACTGATGTGGTCATCCTGTCTGGGTTGGCGCCCCCCCCCCCCCCCCCTTAAGTTGTGCCGTGGCGGAGGTCTTTGTGGGCTATACTCAGCCTTGTCTCAGGATGGTATGTTGGTGGTTGAAGATATCCCTCTAGTGGTGTGGGGGCTGTGCTTTGGCAAAGTGGGTGGGGTTATATCCTTCCTGTTTGGCCCTGTCCGGGGGTGTCCTCGGAGTGGGCCACAGTGTCTCCTGACCCCTCCTGTCTCAGCCTCCAGTATTTATGCTGCAGTAGTTTATGTGTCGGGGGGCTAGGGTCAGTTTGTTATATCTGGAGTACTTCTTCTGTCCTATTCGGTGTCCTGTGTGAATCTAAGTGTGCGTTCTCTAATTCTCTCCTTCTCTCTTTCTCTCTCTCGGAGGACCTGAGCCCTAGGACCATGCCCCAGGACTACCTGACATGATGACTCCTTGCTGTCCCCAGTCCACCTGGCTGTGCTGCTGCTCCAGTTTCAACTGTTCTGCCTTATTATTATTCGACCATGCTGATCATTTATGAACATTTGAACATCTTGGCCATGTTCTGTTATAATCTCCACCTGGCACAGCCAGAAGAGGACTGGCCATCCCACATATGCTCTCTCTAATTCTCTCTTTCTTTCTCTCTCTCGGAGGACCTGAGCCCTAGGACCATGCCCCAGGAATACCTGACATGATGACTCCTTGCTGTCCCCAGTCCACCTGACTGTGTTGCTGCTCCAGTTTCAACTATTCTGCCTTATTATTATTCGACCATGCTGGTCATTTATGAACATTTGAACATCTTGACCATGTTTTGTTATAATCTCCACCCGGCACAGCCAGAAGAGGACTGGCCACCCCACATAGCCTGGTTCCTCTCTAGGTTTCTTCCTAGGTTTTGGCCTTTCTAGGGAGTTTGTCCTAGCCACCGTGCTTCTTCACCTGCATTGCTTGCTGTTTGGGGTTTTAGGCTGGGTTTCTGTACAGCACTTTGAGATATCAGCTGATGTACGAAGGGCTATATAAAATAAATTTGATTGATTGATTTGATCAGCATAGCGTGCTAACCTCTAATGCTAAATATTGTTGACATCAGCCTAGCATGCTAACCGCTAATACTAACGCTAACTAAAATATGATGAATCAGAGGTAAGGTTTGCATACAATTTTTCACACTCAAATGTTTGTTTATTTTTGCTCTTTTGAGAAATGAGAGCCCTTGATCGTAAGGCTCTGATTTAAGTGCTCTTCAGTGTTAAATAGGAATGTGGTAGTAACATCTTTGATGCAAGGAAATTGGTCATGCCATACCATAGGTCCTCAGGGAAACAGGCCCACTCCCCATCTAAATGTAGGTCACCTAGTCTAAAAATACATCTGGTACACAGCCATTTAAGTGTTCAGCTGTAGGCTTAGACAGGGAAAAATATGTTTTAAAAAAAGGTTTTCCTCATAGTCTTATTTTGAGCACAAAGTCATAGGACAAGAAATAACATTTTAAAATGGGCCAAAGCATCTAGTCCCATATTAAAGTAATTTTTGATGGGAAATACAGGAATATTTGTCAAAACTAGTTGGTTTCAGAGCTGGGAGGGACTCTAGATATTTGTGTGTATATAAGTGTCTCATTGACCTATTGAAAAGCCATACTCCTACTTCATTTATTTCCTGTTTAACAAAGTCATTGGCTGGGTGTTTATTATGAATGCTAATTAATTAGGTAAGTTAGGGTTTCCCTCCTTTACAATGTGTGCTTTGGAGCATTGGGACATTTGGTCTCCCTCCTCTAGAGATAAGAATGCACTGTGCACAGGTTTGTCTGCGGGTAACATTTCATTTAATCCAATTTGTCCAATGTTGTACGAGAGTCAGTTTCAGATTCATGAAAATGATCTTGTCTGCTGCATTTTAAATGTTTGCTGAGCTTCTCAAATCTGTTTCCTTGTCTACTTTCATCTAGTTTCTCAATTCACAACGTATTTTACCCACCTCCTAATTTGGTTTAGTAAAACATCCAGAATACACTCATGTTGTCTTACAAGGAGTCAAGTTTCAAACTGATAAAAAAAATTCCAACATCTTACGAAATGGATTGTCTTTGAACCTGGACTGTTACAACATAAAAAAGTAATAAACATGCACACAGTATTGGCACATCTCTTCGTACTCTTCTTTGAAAAGAAAGGCAGTGCACCAAAGAGAAATATTTAAGTCCAAGTTTTCATGTATGCCAAACACTACTGGTCGCCGCATTGAAGTCTATGACCTGTGGGCTATTTACACTCCAAATAAAGCTACAATATTTTCTCTCAGCTAGGATTTAGATTGGCTATGGGTCCACTGGGTATAGGTTAAGACATTGAAGATAACAAGCCAGATAAGGATATCCACATAATCAAGTTAGTCATCAAACAGTAGAGAATGAATTGGAATAGATTTTCATGATCGTGACTTGAAACCACAGAGCAGACCGTTTTGTTTGAGCAAAACGAGCCTGAATGGTTGACAACAAAGACTAAAAGTACACTTGAAGGATGCATGACAAGTTCTAATATCTGCCATGGATTGGCTACAACTACAAGTCTTGTAGTACTACACGCATGCAACAATTGTCCAGGTATATGTCACGCCCTGACCATAGAGCCCTTGTTTCTCTATGGTGTAGTTGGTCAGGGCGTGACTAGGGGGCATTCTAGCTTATAATTTCTATGTTGTGTTCTAGTTTATATTTTCTATGTTAGTGTTTTGTATGATTCCCAATTAGAGGCAGCTGGTAATCATTGTCTCTAATTGGGGATCATATTTAAGTAGATATTTTTCCCACCTGTGTTTGTGGGATATTAATTTGTGTTTGTGCATGTGCACCACGTAGTCACGTTCCGTTGTTCGTTTATTTGATTAATTGCTTTGGCTTATGTTTCACTTTGGAATAAATATGTGGAACTCACTATCCACTGCGCCTTGGTCCCGTTCTTACGACAACAGTGACAGTATAGTACAAAAATGTCAAATAAACACCTGAATACTGCTGTTACTTATTTTTATTTTTATTTTGAATTTTTTATTTCACCTTTATTTAACCAGGTAGGCTAGTTGAGAACACCTTTATTTAACCAGGTAGGCTAGTTGAGAACACCTTTATTTAACCAGGTAGGCTAGTTGAGAACACCTTTATTTAACCAGGTAGGCTAGTTGAGAACACCTTTATTTAACCAGGTAGGCTAGTTGAGAACAAGTTCTCATTTGCAACTGCGACCTGGCCAAGATAAAGCATAGCAGTGTGAGCAGACAACACAGAGTTACACATGGAGTAAACAATTAACAAGTCAATAACACAGTAGAAAACAAAGGGGGAGTCTATATACAATGTGTGCAAAAGGCATGAGGAGGTAGGCGAATAATTACAATTTTGCAGATTAACACTGGAGTGATAAATGATCAGATGGTCATGTACAGGTAGAGATATTGGTGTGCAAAAGAGCAGAAAAGTAAATAAATAAAAACAGTATGGGGATGAGGTAGGTGAAAATGGGTGGGCTATTTACCAATAGACTATGTACAGCTGCAGCGATCGGTTAGCTGCTCAGATAGCTGATGTTTGAAGTTGGTGAGGGAGATAAAAGTCTCCAACTTCAGCGATTTTTGCAATTCGTTCCAGTCACAGGCAGCAGAGTACTGGAACGAAAGGCGGCCAAATGAGGTGTTGGCTTTAGGGATGATCAGTGAGATACACCTGCTGGAGCGCGTGCTACGGATGGGTGTTGCCATCGTGACCAGTGAGCTGAGATAAGGCGGAGCTTTACCTAGCATGGACTTGTAGATGACCAGGAGCCAGTGGGTCTGGCGACGAATATGTAGCGAGGGCCAGCCGACTAGAGCATACAAGTCGCAGTGGTGGGTGGTATAAGGTGCTTTAGTGACAAAACGGATGGCACTGTGATAGACTGCATCCAGTTTGCTGAGTAGAGTGTTGGAAGCCATTTTGTAGATGACATCGCCGAAGTCGAGGATCGGTAGGATAGTCCGTTTTACTAGGGTAAGCTTGGCGGCGAGTGAAGGAGGCTTTGTTGCGGAATAGAAAGCCGACTCTTGATTTGATTTTCGATTGGAGATGTTTGATATGAGTCTGGAAGGAGAGTTTGCAGTCTAGCCAGACACCTAGGTACTTATAGATGTCCACATATTCTAGGTCGGAACCATCCAGGGTGGTGATGCTAGTCGGGCATGCGGGTGCAGGCAGCGATCGGTTGAAAAGCATGCATTTGGTTTTACTTTAAAAAATGCAAACCCGAAGCATATATAACTACATATAACTACAATGCCTTGAAAAAGGCTTGACTTTTTCCACATTTTGTTGTGTTACAAAGTGGGATTTAAATTAATTTAATTGTCATTTTTTGGTCAACGATCTACACAAAATACTATGTAATGTCAAAGTGTAAGAAAAATTCTAACATTTGAAAAAAATAATAATAATCAAACACTAATATATAATATCTTGATTAGATGCAGTTGAAGTCGGAAGTTTACATACACCTTAGCCAGATACATTTAAACTCAGTTTTTCACAATTCCTGATATTTTATTCTAGTAAAAATTCCCTGTTTTAGGTCAGTTAGGGATAACCACTTTATTTTGAGAATGTGAAATGTCAGAATAATAATAGAGAGAATGATTTTATTTCAGCTTTTATTTCTTTCATCACATTCCCAGTGGGTCAGAAGTTTATATACACTCAATTAGTATTTGGTAGCATGGCCTTTAAATTGTTTAACTTTGGTCAAACATTTCAGGTAGACTTCCACAAGCTTCCCACAATAAGTTGGGGGAATTTTGGCCCGCTCCTCCTATCAGAGCTGGTGTAACTGAGTCAGGTTTGTAAGCCTCCTTGCTCGCACACGCTTCTTCAGTTCTCCCCACACATATTCTATGGGTTTGAGGTCAGGGCTTTGTGATGGCCACTCCAATACCTTGACTTTGTTGTCAATTTTGCCACAACTTTGGAAGTATGCTTGGGGTCATTGTCCATTTGGAAGACCCATTTGCGACCAAGCTTAACATGCTGACTGATGTCTTGCGATATTGCTTCAATATATCCACATAATTTTCCTGCCTCAGGATGCCATCTATTTTGTGAAGTGCACCAGTCCCTCCTGCAGCAAAGCACCCCCACAACATGATGCTGCTGCCCCCGTGCTTCCCGGTTGGGATGGTGTTCTTCAGCTTGCAAGCATCCCCCTTTATCCTCCAAACATAACAATGGTTATCATGGCCAAACAGTTCAATTGTTGCTTCATCAGACCAGAGGACATTTCTCCAAAAAGTACGATATTTGTCCCCATGTGCAGTTGCAAACCATACTCTGGCTTTTCTATGGTGGTTGTAGAGCAGTGGCTTCTTCCTTGCTGAGAGGCCTTTCATGGCATGTCGATATAGGACTCATTTTACTGTGAATATAGATACTTTTGTACCTGTTTCCTCCAGCATCTTCACAAGGTCCTTTACTGTTGTTCTGAGATTGATTTGCACTTTTCGCACCAAAGTACTTTAATCTCTAGGAGACAGAACGCGTCTCCCTCCTGAGCGGTATGACAGCTGCTTGGTTCCATGGTGTTTATACTTGCGTACTATTGTATGTACAGATGAACGTGGTACTTTCAGGCATTTTGAAATTTCTCCCAAGGATGAACCAGACTTGTGGAGGTCTAAAAAAAATTTCTGAGGTCTTGGCTGATATATTTTGATTTTCCCATGATGTCAAGCAGAGGCACTGAGTTTGAAGATAGGCCTTGAAATACATCCACAGGAACACCTCCAGTTGACGCAAATTATGTCAATTAGCCTATCAGAAGCTTCTAAAGCCATGACACCATTTCTAGAATTTTCCAAGCTGTTTAAAGGCACAGTCAACTTAGTGTATGTAAACTTCTGAACCACTGGAATTGTGATACAGTGAATTATAAGTCAAATAATCTGTCTGTAAACAATTGTTGGAAAAATTACTTGTGTCATGCACAAAGGAGATGTCCTAACTGACTTGCCAAAACTATGGTTTGTTAACAAGAAATTTGTGGAGTGGTTGAAAAACAAGTTTTAATGACTCCAACCTAAGTGTATGTAAAATTCCAACTTCAACTGTAAGTAATCAACCCCCTGAGTCAATACCTCAAATCACCTTTGGCAGCGATTACAACTGTGAGTCTTTAAGGGTAAATTCTCTAAAAGCTTTCCACACCTTGATTGAGCAAAATTTGCCCATTATTATTTTCAAAATTCTTAAAGCTCAAAATGGTTGTTAATCATTACTCAACAACCATTGTCAGGTCTTGCCATAGATTTACAAGCAGATTTAAATCAAAACTGTAACTCGGCCACTCAGGAAACTTCACTGTCTTCTTGGTAAGCAACTTCTTGGTAAGCAACTTGGTAAGCAATACTCCCCAGTCCTCAATGACTACAAGCATACCCATAACATGATGCAGCCACCCCTATGCTTTCCAATATGGAGAGTGGTACTCAGCAATGTTCTCTATTTGATTTGCCCCAAACATAACAATTTGTATTCAGGAAAAAAAGTGATTTTCAGTGTCATTGAATGTTCTCTATTTGATTTGCCCCAAACATAACAATTTGTATTCAGGAAAAAAAGTGATTTTCAGTGTCATTTTCAGTGTCATTTTTTTTATTTTTACCCATCTACCAATAGGTGCCCTTCTTTGCGAATTATTGGAAACTCTCCCTGGTCCTTGTGGTTGAATCTGTGTTTGAAATTCAGTGCTCGACTGAGGTACCTTACAGATAATTGTATGTGTAGGTAGTCATTCAGAATTCATGTTAATCCCTATTATTGCACACAGAGTTGAGTCCATGCAACTTATTATGTAACTTATTATGGTCATTTTTACTCCTAAATGTATTTAGACTTGCCATAACAAAGGAGTTGAGTACTTGACTCAAGACATTTCAGCTTTTTATTAATTGTAAAAATCATAATTCTATTTTGACATTATGGGGTATTGTGTGTAGGCAGGCCAGTGACGGAAAACTCAATTTAATCCATTTACAATTCAGGCTGTAACAACAAAATGTGGAAAAAGTCAAGGGGTGTGAATACTTTAAGAATGGCACTGTATATTCTTTTCATTTCTCTTAATTTGAAATTATGTAGAGATTCTCTGTGACGGTAAACTGATTATTGCATTGTTTGCCATTTAAATCTCTACCCATAAATCAAACCA
This sequence comes from Oncorhynchus mykiss, assembly GCF_013265735.2. Lineage (NCBI taxonomy): Eukaryota > Metazoa > Chordata > Actinopteri > Salmoniformes > Salmonidae > Oncorhynchus > Oncorhynchus mykiss. Next base: position 13,413,850 of record NC_048575.1, read on the forward strand.
ATATCATGACTTAACTCTATATGCTCAAGTATACAAGAGACAGTTAGGCTAAAGATTATTTACTTTTATAGACTGTCATTGAAGTGCAATGAGTCTCTCGCCCAGACAGATGTTCCAGTGGGGTTGCACATTTCCCTTCCGTATCTACACTGTCACTTCCCATAACTATGTGGGAGATTAGTGTATGAGGAGGCGACTGCTCATCCAGGAGGCCATTATGATTCCCTAGGGTGTAATAAGGAATATATGAAAGGAACTGCAGTGGAGAGGAGGATGGCCGTTACCAGAGCCATATACAGTACCAGTCAAAAGTTTGGACACACCTACTCATTCAAGGGTTTTACTTTATTTTTACTATTTTCTACAAGGTAACATCATACCTATGAAATAACACATATGGGATTGTGTAGTAACCAAAAAAGTGTTAAACAAATCAAAATATGTTTTATATTTGAGAGTCTTCAAAGTAGCCACCCTTTGCTTATAAGACAGCTTTGCACACACTTGGCATTCTCTCAACCAGCTTCATGAGGTAGTCACCTGGAATGCAGATTGCCCTATTTGGTAAATGACCAAGTCCATATTATGGCAAGAAGTGCTCAAATAAGCAAAGAGAATCAACAGTCCATCATGACTTTAAGACATGAAAGCCAGTCAGTCCGGAAAATGTCAATGACTTTTAAAATGTCTTAAAACCATCAAGTGATTTGATGAAACTGGCTCTCCTGAGGACCGCCACAGGAAAGGAAAACCCTGAGTTAACTCTGATGCAGAGGATAGGTTAATTAGAGTTAGCTGCACCTCAGATTGCAGCCCAAATAAATACTTCACAGAGGTCAAGTAACAAATACATCTCAACATCAATTGTTCAGAGGAGACTGAGTGAATCAGGCCTTCATGGTCAAATTGCTGCAAAGAAACCACTACTAAAGGACACCAATAAGAAGAAAAGACTTGCTTGGGCCAATAAATATCAGCAATGGGCATTAGACCAGTGGATATCTTTCCTTTGGTCTGATGAGTCCAAATTTGAGATTTTTGGTTCCAAACGCCATGTCTTTGTGAGACACAGAGTAGGTGAATGGAGGATCTCTGCATGTGTGGTTCCCACCGTGAAGCATGGAGGAGGAGGTTTAATGGTGTGGGGGTGCTTTGATGGTGACACTGTCTGTGATTTATTTAGAATTCAAGGCACACTTAACCAGCATGTCTACCACAGCATTCTGCAGCGATACACCATCCCATCTGGTTTGGGCTTAGTGGGACTATCATTTGTTTTTCAACAGGACAATGATCCAAAACACACCTCCAGGCTGTGTAAGGGCTATTTGACCAAGAAGGAGCGTGATGGAGTGCTGCATCAGATGACCTGGCCTCCACAATCACCTGACCTCAACCCAATTGAGATTGTTTGGGATGAGTTGGACTGCAGAGTGAAGGAAAAGCAGCCAACAAGTGCTCAGCATATGTGGGAACTCCTTCAAGAATGTTGAAAAGCATTCCTCATTAAGCTGGTTGAGAGAATCCCAAGAGTGTGCAAAGCTGTCATCAAGGTAAAAGGTGGCTATTTTGAAGAATATAAAATATAAAATAGATTTAGATTTGTTTAACACTTTTTTGTTACTACGTGATTCCATATGTGTTATTTCATAGGTTTGATGTCTTCACTATTATTCTACAACGTAGAAAAACGTTTTTTTTTAAATGGTTGAATGAGAAGATGGTCCAAACGTTTGACTGGTACTGTATTTAGAGCGTTAAGCCAACTTTTAGAATTTGTAATATTGGTCTAAATCAAGACATTCAGTTACATAGCTAGCATTGTTTAAATATTCTCCATGTGATGTTAATGGGGAACTAACATCGCTGCCATAGAATGTTAAAGTGTCATGTAAATATGTCCTAATGTATTTTTTTAAACATTTTAGTAGACATTGTTAGGCCGGCATTGTAAAATAAGGATTTGTTCTTCACTGACTTGCCTAGTTAAATAAAGGTTAAAGAAAAAAGAAAAAAACCTCCTTATCCAGAGCAACTTACAGTAGAGTGCATATATTGTCATACTGGGTCCCCCGTGGCAGTGGAACCCACAACCCTGGAATTGGTAGCGCCATGCTCTACCAACTGAGCAAGGTGGGACAATCATAGAAACTGAATTGGCCAAACTCTCTAAATATATGTCTGGTCGTGTCTCAACTTGAAGATGACATCACCGACTAATAAGTGAAGAGCATCAAATTATTCTGATGAGAGATGAGTTGTTCTGAATGTATTTCCAAATAAGTACACCTGATGAGTGTAGATTGTAAATCCATCCATGATTATTCAGATAATGAGATTTACAACATAACAGAGTTGTGCATAAAAATGCACGTTCAGGATTATGATTGTACCTGCTGTTTTGTAGCACTATGATATAAATCATATTCTCCATATGTTTATAGAGCAGGGGTGGCCAATCCTCCTCCTGTTAGCCTAGCGCTGTGGCTAGTTGCCCCCCTCCGCCTATTAGCCTAGCGCTGTGGTTAGCTGTCCCCCCTCCTCCTGTAAGCCTAGCGCTGTGGCTAGCTGTCCACTCCTCCTGTTAGCCTAGTGTCGTGGCTAGCTGTCCCCCTCCTCCTGTTAGCCTATCGCTGTGGCACTAGGTGTCCCCCCTCCTGTTAGTATAGCGCTGTTGCTAGGTGCCCCCTCTTCCTGTTAGCCTAGCACTGTGGCTAGGTGCCCCGCCTCCTCCTGTTAGCCTAGCACTGTGGCTAGGTGTCCCTCCTTCTCCTGTTAGCCTAGGGCTGTGGCTAGGCATCCCTCCTTCTCCTGTTAGCCTAGCACTGTGGCTAGGTGTCCCTCCTTCTCATGTTAGCCTAGGGCTGTGGCTAGGCATCCCTCCTTCTCTTGTTAGCCTAGCACTGTGGCTAGGTGTCCCCCCTCCTCTTGTTAGCCTAGCGCTGTGGCTAGGTATCCCCCCTCCTCCTGTTAGTCTAGCCCTGTGGCTAGGTGTCCCCCCTAGTTGTCCCCCCTAGCTGTCCCCCTAGCTGTCCCCCCTCCTACTCTAACACACCTGATTCAGGATGTTGCTCTAGCCCTACTCTAAAGCCTTGTTCACATTGGCAGTTTGAAGTGACTCAAATCCTTTTTTTTCATGTCCAATTAGAATTTGTTATTTTTCCTGCAGTCTGAACAGCTAAAAAGCACATGGAATTGGATATTTCAAGCCACATTTCAAATCACCTTCGTATGGGGATTCTAAATCAGATACAAATCTTATTCCTGGCGATGCAACTTGTGTCTGACTGGTCAAATCTAATTTATTTACACTCAAGTGGTTTTTACAGTGTTATGTGGCAGAACATGTGGTCGCTAACTACACTGAACAAAAATATAAACACAACATGTAAAGTGTTGGTCCCATGTTTCATGAGTTGAAATTAAAGATCTCAGAAATTTTACAAATACACTAAAAGCTTATTTCTCTCAAATGTTGTGCACAAATGTGTTTACATCCCTGTTAGTGAGCATTTCTCCTTTGCCAAGATAATCCATCCACCTGACAGGTGTGGCATATCAAGAAGCTGATTAAACAACATGATCATTACACATGTGCAGGTGCTGGGGACAACAAAAGCTTACTCTAAAATGTGTAGTTTTGTCACACAACACAACGCCACAGATGTCTCGAAGAAGTTTGCATTTTGAATGCTGATTTAAGGAATAAGAGCTGTTGCCAGAGATTTGAATCTTAATTCAATGTCAATGTTGTTTTAGAGAATTTGTCAGTAGTCCAACCGGCCTCACAACCGCAGACCACGTGTATGTTGTCGCGTGGGCGTGTGATTTGCGAGTGCGATTTGAGAGTGCCCCATGGTGGCGGTGGAGTTATGGTATGGGCAGGCATATTCTACGGACAACGAACCCAATTGCATTTTATCTATGGCTATTTGAATGCACAAAAATACGGTGATGAGATCCTGAGGCCCATTGTGAGGCCCATTTGTTTAAGGTATCTGTGACCAACCGATGCATATCTGTATTCCCAGTCATGTGAAATCCATAGATTAGGGTCTAATGAATTTATTTAAATTGACTGATTTCCTCGTATAAACTGTAACTCAGTCAAATAAATGAAATTGTTAAATGTTGCGTTTATATTTTTGTTCAGTATAGCTTGTTAATTGTTCACAAACAAATTAGTGTATGTGCTAGAAAGCGAAACCGCTACCTAATTAGCTAGCTGACTGCTGTGGCTAGCCAAAAAGGACTTGTTTTCAAAGTTGGAATATCTTATCATTTGAGACTTTAAAAGTGTTCTTACGCTATGATTTTGAACATTAAAAGCAACTTGGAAACGTCCATGGCAGGCATTGTTGTAACCTTAGCTTGCTACATAATTTCTGCATGATAGAAAGCACAAGCACCACCACCTGTCTGGCTAAACCACCATGCACACACCGTTGTTACTATGACAACTAGCATAGCCATATTGGCAAATTACTGCTGTCTGAACACACCCACATCTGATTTGGTCACTTGTAACGTGCTGTTTGGACAGTCAGTATTCCAAAACTAATTTGAAAAACAAAATTGATTTGAGCATTATGGCCTGCAGTGTGAACAAGGCACAACACACCTGATTCTACTAATCAGTTACACCACATGATGAAAGTATGTGGATACCTGCTGGTTGAACATCTCTTTCCAAAATAATGCGAGGGGGACTTGCTACAATTCAGCCAAAAGAGCATTCGTGCTCTTGTGGCAGAAATGTGACGAACTGACTTGTTGGAAAGGTGGCATCCTATGATGGTGCTAAGTTGAAAGTCACTGAGTTCTTCAGTAAGGCCATTCTACTGCCAATGTTTGTCTATGGAGATTTCATGGTTGTGTGCTCGATGTTATACACCTGTCAGCAACGGGTGTAGCTGACATAGCTGAATCCACTGATTTGTATATATAGTATACTTTTCAAGGCCTTGATAAAGCTGTATTAGGTGTGTTAGAAATGGGCTGGAGCAAAATCCTGCATACTAAGTAGTTCCCTTGGAGGACAGTTGACCACCCCTTGTCTATAGGAACAATTTCCCTCCCGGAGGACCTGGGACAAGTTTTACTTTATCTTTATTTAACTGGGCAAGTCAGTTAAGAACAAATTCTTAATTTCAATGACAGCCTAGGAACAGTGGGTTCACTGCCTTGTTCAGGGGCAGAATGACAGATTTGTACCTTGTCAGCTCAGGGATTTGATCTTGCAACATTTTGGTTGGTAGTCCAACATACTTACCACTAGGCTATGCTGCCACCCCAGGACTGCCTGGCCTGATGACTCCTTGCTGTCCCCAGTCCTCCTGGTCGTGCTGCTGCTCTGACCTGTTTACCGGAGATGCTACCTTGTCCCGGACCTGCTGTTTTTGACTCTCTCTACCGCACCTGCTGTCTCTAACTCTGAATGTTCGGTTATGAAAAGCCAACTGACATTTACTCCTGAGGTGCTGACCTGTTGCACCCTCTACAACCACTGTGATTATTATTATTTGACCCTGCTGGTCACCTTTGAAAGTTTGAACATCTTGGCCATGTACTGTAATCTCCACCCGGCACAGCCAGAAGAGGACTGGCCACCCCTTAGAGCCTGGTTCCTCTCTTGGTTTCTTCCTAGGTTCCTGCCCTCATAGGGAGTTTTCTTAACCACGTGCTTCTACATCTGCATTGCTTGCTGTTTGGGGTTTTAGGCTGGATTTCTGTATAGCACTTTGTGACATTGGCTGATGTAAAAGGGCTTTATAAATACATTTGATTGAATTAGCCGGAAGACCAACCAGGAGATTTGAATACACATCCTTATTTCTTCTGCCAATAATGGATCACTGCCAGGTGGACCACTGCCAGGTGAGGCACAATCTGAATGAGTGACTAATTGTGTTATTACACTTGCCTGAATAGTTACCTTTGGATATTCTAGATGTTAGCCAATTAAACCCTATGGCCTAATATCTGGTAGTATGAGCTGAGTCTTTCATCCACCCACCTACACCCACCTTCATCCACCCACCTACAAAGGAAGCTGTGAGGAGTGTCCTGGGAGGCAACAGATTCCGGAGGACATGAAAGGAGTTCAGGGAAGTGAGTCCTGAATAATTTCAGGTCAGTTCTAAGGCCTCATGTTAAATTCAGAGGGTTATCGGGTATAAGAAAGCTCCTGAAATGTAAAACCAGAAATGGAAATAAACCTTTATCGGCTTCTGGCGAAGTCATGGGAATTGAAATATATACTGAATGTACAAAACATTAAGACCACATTCCTAATATTGAGTTGCACCCCCCTTTTCTATCAGAACAGCCTCAATTCGTCGGGGCATGGACTCTTCAAGGAGTCAAAAGCGTTCCACCGGGATGCTGGCTTGCTTCCTACAGTTGTGTCAAGTTGGCTGGATGTCCTTTGGGTGGTGGGCCATTCTTGATACACACAGAAAACTTTTTACTTTTAATAAACACTTTTTACTTTGAACAAATGTATCATAGTCTTAGTTTTGTCCTCGCTCAACTTATTTCGTTCAACTTTTTCACCCAGGATGCTTTATCTGGACATGGTTCTACAGGACCTTCACCAGCCGAAAAAGCTAAGTAGTAACATGAATGCTATGCCCTCTAATTTCAGCTGCTGTATTAGACTTAAAAATGATCTTCCAGCGATCATACACTGTTAACCAGGGGGCTAGGCTACCGAAGATGGTGCTGGCTGAGGCGAAAACCGGCGAGTGTTGAGAGTATAGGGATTTTGTTTTCTACAGTATGTTGGCACCAACAATGTTAGGATGAAAAAGTCAGCGGTCACCAAGCGCACACATAGCTTCAGCATGTAAATTAGCCAGAAAGATGTGTTGGCATTGAGTAATTGTGTCTGGCCCCTTCCCAGTTAAGGAACTACAGCACAGTCTCACAACTCAATTACTTGTTGAAACCTGTTTCTGCCCCTCCTGAAAGATTGAATCTGAAGATAATTGTCCCTCTATCTGGGACTCACCCACAAACAAGACCAAGCCTGGCCTGCTGAGAAGTGACAGACTCCATCCTAGCTAGAGGGGTTCTCTCATGGTGCTCTCATCTTATAAATCAACATAGACAGGGCTCTAACTTCTCTAGCTCCACATTGAGATAGGGTGCTGGCCAGGCAGCAAGCTGTTAGCCAGCCTGTGAGTCTTCCTCTAGCACAGTCAGTGTAGTCAGCTTAGTTTTCCCAATTGAGACCATGTCTGTGCCTTGATCTAGGTTGGGAAAATCTAAACATTGCGATGTTCGCCATAGAAATCTCCTTGGAATAAAGACCTCCTCCATCCCTGTCATTTTTTTAATAAATTGTAATAATACCTCACATCTCAAAATAGGATTTTGATTGATTGATTGATATAGCATACAAATGATTGAATTAGCCGGAAGACCAACCAGGAGATTTGAATACACATGCTTATTTATTCTGCCAATGATGGATCACTGCCAGGTGAACCACTGCCAGGTGAAGCACAATCTGAATGAGTGACTAATTGTGTTATTACACTTGCCTGAATAGTTACCTTTGGATAGTCTAGATGTTAGCCAATTAAACCCTATGGCCTAATATCTGGTAGTATGAGCTGAGTCTTTCATCCACCCACCCACACAAAGGAAGCTGTGAGGAGTGTCCTGGGAGGCAACAGATGCCGGGGGACATGAAAGGAGTTCAGTGCTGAGAAGTGACAGACTCCATCCAAGCTAGAGGGGTTCTCTCATGGTGCTCTCATCTTAGAAATCAACATAGACAGGGCTTTAACTTCTCTAGCTCCACAATGAGATAGGGTGCTGGCCAGGCAGCAAGCTGTTAGCCAGCCTGTGAGTCTGCCACATTTCAAAATATGACTCCTTAATGTTAGATCCCTCACTTCCAAGGCAGTCATAGTCAATGAACTAATCACTGATCATAAACTTGATGTGATTGGCCTGACTGAAACATGGCTAAGCCTGATGAATTTACTGAGTTGAATGAGGCTTCTCCACCTGGTTACACTAGTGACCATATGCGCATCCCGCATAGGCAGAGGTGTTGGTTACATTTTTGACAGCAAATTTAAATGTATAAAAAAAATATCTGTTTCATCTTTTGAGTCATGAAATCTACGCAGCCTACCCAATTACTTTTTAAAGCTACTGTTTAAAGGTCTCCTGGTCCGTATAAAGCGTTCCTCACTGAGTTCCCTTAATTCCTATCGGATCTTGTAGTCATGGAAGATAATATTCAAATTTTTCCACAGTCCACAGGCTTTTAGCACCATCATCGACTCAGTGGGTTTTATCCAACATGTCTCGGGACCTACACATTGCCACAATCATACTCTTGATATAGTTTTGTCCCGCGGAATAGATATTGTAGATCTAAATGTTTTTCCTCATAATTCTGGACTATCGGACCACCATTTTATTACTTTTCAATCACAACAAATCCTTTGCTTAGATCCTAACCAAGGATTATCAAAAGTCATGCTATAAATTCTTGGAAAACCCAAAGATTCCTTGATGCCCTTCCAGACTCCCTCCACCTACCCAAGGACGTTGGAGTACAGAAATCAGTTAACCACCTAACCAAGGATCTAAACTTAACCTTACGTAATACCCTAGTTGCAGTTGCACCGATAAAAACAAAAACAATGTGTCACAAGAAACTAGCTCCATGGTATGCAGAAAATACCCGAATCCTGAAGCAAGCTTCCAGAAAATTGGAACGGAAATGGCGCTCCACCAAATTGGAAGTCTTCCGACTAGCTTGGAAAGACAGTACCTTGCAATATCAAAAAGCCCTCACTGCTGCCCGGTCAGCCTATTTTTCCAACCTGATTGCGAATAAAAACTGTCGCAAAGCTAACTAAAAAGCAGCATTCACCAAGTGAGTTTGGCCTTCACTTCAGCACATTCATGAACTTAGTCAACGAAAAAATCATGATCATTAGAAAACTAATTGCGGACTCCTCCTTGAATAGGGCAATTTCTCCAAAACTCAGAGTTTCTGAGTCTGCACAGAACTACCAGGAACTCGGAACAATGGAAACACTCAAGTTTTTAAAATCCTGTATCTCTCGAAACATTCACAAAAATAGTAATGACCATTAAACCTTCCAGCTGTCTACTGGACACTATGCCAACCAAACTACTGAAAGAGCTACTTCCTGTGCTCCCCCCCCCCCCTATGTTGAACATAATAAACGGCTCCCAATTTTTATGGAATGGTCTGCCAATCCATGTGAGAGATGCAGACTCACTCTCAACCATTAAGTCTTTACTGAAGACTAATCTCTTCAGTAGGTCCTATGATTGAGTCTAATCTGGCCCAGGGGTGCGAAGGCGAATGGCAAGGCACTGGAGTCAGTCTGTTATATCTGGTGTAATTCCCCTGTCTTATCTGGTGTCCTGTGTGATCTCAGATATGCTCCATCCAATTCTCTCATCTCTCTCTCCCACCTCCTGGAGAACCTGAGCCCTAGGACCATGCATCAGGACTACCTGGACAGACGACTCCTGGATGTCCCCGTCCCTAGTCCACCTGGTCGTGCTGCTGACCCAGTTTATTCTGTTCTGCCTGCGGCCATAGACCCTGACCTTTTCACCCCCCCCCCCCTCTTCTTCCTATGTTCATGCCTTTCTCGGGGTTTTTTCCTTTATTCCTCTATATATGGATTGCTTACTCTCTGGGGTTTTAGTCTGGGTTTCTGTATAAGCACTTTTTACATCTGCTGATGCAAAAAGGGCTTTATAAATACATTTCATTGATTGATTGATTGAGTGTGAAAAACTCAGTAGCGTTGCAGTTCTTGACACAAACCAATGCGCCTGGCATCTACTGCCATACCCTGTTCCAAGGCACTTAAATATTTTGCCCTGCCCATTCACCCTTTCAATAGCACACATACACAATCCATGTCTCAATTGCCTCAAGGCTTAGAAATCCTTATTCAACCTGTGGATACATCACTCCTCATCTTCAAGAGTCCACGATCTGTGACATACAGTATCATCATAATACCCACATGAAACACAAAACTAATTTCAGTCAGAACAAAATATCAACTAAAGACAAAATACAATCCCCCAGATCAACAGAAATATCACAGTAACCTTTTCACAAGGTACACGCTGAATATTACGTTAAACCTTTTCAATACAGCTTTTCTGTGACAGCCATCCTATTTCTGGAAAAAAATGAATTTATTAAGACAAAGGATTAGATATAATTCCAGATACTGCTAACTTCTAACCAAAATGTAGTATTTATCATGTTTTAACTGCCCCGTTAGAATGTTAAGATTAACTTTCAAAACATCTTAAGGAAATTTGGCCATTACATTGACAACTGTTACCATAGGTATGCATTCCCCTCTTGACCAATTACATTCTCATCCAAAGCAACTTACAGTTGTGGGTACATATATTTTTGTATTTTCTTGTACTGGTCCCCCATGGGAATTGAACCCATGATCTGGGGTTGCAAGTGACAAGCTCTACCAATTCAGCCACACAGGACCCAGCAGGGATTGGTTAAAACCCTGGATAGAGCTTCCCGAGTGGTGCAGGGGTTTAAGGCACTGCATCGCAGCGCTAGCTGTGCCACTAGAGATCCTGGTCCAAGTCCAGGCTATGTTGCAGCTGGCCCGCAACCAGGAGACCCATGGGGTGGCGTACAATTGGCCCAGTGTCGTTAGGGGAGGGTTTGGCTGGCAGCGATGAAGTTGTCCCATCGTGCTCTAGCAACTCCAGTGGCGGGCAAGGTGCATGCACGCTGACATGTTTGCCAGGTGTACAGTGTTACCTCTGACATATTGGTATGACTGGCTTACAGGTTAAGTGGGCATTGTGTCAAGAAGCAGTGCGGCTTGGTTGGATTGTGTTTCAGGGGACTGCTGTTGACCTTTGCCCTCCCCTGAATCCATACAGGAGTTGCAGTGATGAGACAAGACTGTAAATACCAATTGATATGGAAGACCAACGGGACAGCTGTAGATAGATACATATAGATAATGTTGAAGATCTGAAATTGTTTCAAAGATTTTATACAAGGTTTGTATTTGTTGATGCTATAATCCTACTGTTAAAATTTCAACTTCAAAACAATAGTTTGCATTGATTCCATGTCACAATACATTGACAACTTGCATAGAATCAACGTTGATTCAACCAGTTTGTTCCCAGTGGATGGATCACAGACCTACAGTTGAAGTCGGAAGTTTCCATACACTTCGGTTGGAGTCATTAAAACTTGTTTTTCAACCACTCCAAAAATGTATTTTAAACAAACTATAGTTTTGACAAGTCGGTTAGAACATCTACTTTGTGCATGACACAAGTAATTTTTCCAACAATTGTTTACAGACAGATTATTTCACTTATAATTCACTGTGTCACAATTCCAGTGGGTCAGAAGTTTACATACACTAAGTTGACTGTGCCTTTAAACAGCTTGGAAAATTCCAGAAAATGGTGTCATGGCTTTCGAAGCTTCTGATAGGCTAATTGACATAATTTGAGACAATTGGAGGTCTACCTGGGGATCTATTTAAAGGCCTACCTTCACACTCAGTGCCTCTTTGCTTGACATCATGGGAAAATCCAAATAAATCAGCCAAGACCTCAGAAAGAGATTGTACACCTCCACAAGTCTGGTTCATCCTTGGGAGCAATTTCCAAATGCCTGAAGGTACCACGTTCATCTGTACAAACAACAGTACTCAAGTATAAACACCATGGGACCACGCAGCCGTCATACCGCTCAGGAAGGAGACGCGTTCTGTCTCCTAGAGATGAACGTACTTTGGTGCGAAAAGTGCAAATCAATCCCAGAACAACAGCAAAGGACCTTGTGAAGATGCTGGAGGAAACAGGTACAAACAAATCTTTATCCACTGTAAAACGAGTCCTATATCGATATAAACTGAAAGGACGCTCAGCAAGGAAGAAGCCACTGCTCCAAAACCGTCATAAAAAAGCCAGACTACGGTTTGCAACTGCACATGGGGACAAAGATTATACTTTTTCGGGAAATGTACTCTGGTCTGATGAGAAAAAATTTGAACTGTTTGGCCATAATGACCATCGTTATGTTCGGAGGAAAAAGGGGGAGGCTTGCAAGCCAAAGAACACCCTCCCAACCTTGAGGCACGGGGACAGCAGCATCATGTTGTTTGGGTGTTTTGCTGCAGGACGAACTGGTGCACTTCACAAAATAGACGGCATCATGAAGCAGGAAAATTATGTGGATATATTGAAGCAATATCGCAAGACATCAGTCAGGAAGTTAAAGCTTGGTCGCAAATGGGTCTTCCAAATGGACAATGACCCCAAGCATACTTCCAAAGTTGTAATAAAGTGGTGATCCTAGATGACCCAAGACTGGGAATTTTTACTAAGATTAAATGTCAGGAATTGTGAAAACTGAGTTTTAATATATTTGGCTAAGGTGTATGTAAACTTCAGACTTCTACTGTACACAAAGTACCCTTTGATGTCAAAGTGGAATATTTGTTTAAAAAATGTTTACAAATTAATAGAAAATGAGAAGCTGAAATGTCTTGAGTCAATAAGTGTTCAACCCCTTCATTATGGCAAGCCTAAATAAGTTCAGGAGTAGGAAATTGCTTAACAAGTCACATAATAAGTTGCATGGACTCAATAATAGTGTACAACATGATTTTTGAATTACTACCTCATCTCTGTATCCCACACGTACAATTATCTGCAAGGTCTCTCAGATGAGTGGTGATTTTCAAACACTTTCAACTACAAAGACCAGGGAGGTTTTCCAATGCCATGCAAAGAAGGAAGCTGTTGGTAGATTAAAAAAAAAACATTGAATATCAGACATTGAATATCTTAGCATGGTGTAGTTATTAATTACACTTTGGATGGTGTAGCAGTGCACCCAGTCACAACAAGATACAGGTGTCATTCCTAACTCAGTTGTCGGAGAGGAAGGACACTGCTCAGGGATTTCACCATGAGGCCATTGGTGACTTTAAAACAGTTACAGAGTTTAATGGCTGTAATAGGAGAAAACTGAGGATGGATCAACAACATTGTAGTTCCTCCACAATACTAACCTAAATGACAGAGTGAATAGAAGCCTGTACAGAATAAAAATATTCCAAAACATGCATCCTGTTTGCAACAAGGCACTAAAGTAATACTGCAAAAAAATATGGTAAAGCAATGTCCTGAATACAAAGTGTTGTGTTTGGGGCAAATCCAATATAACACATTACTGAGTACCACTCTCCATATTTTCAAGCATAGTGGTGGCTGCATCATGTTATGGGTATGCTTGTCAAACTGGGGAGTTTTTCAGGATAAAAAATAAACAAAATGGACCTAAGCACAGGCAAAATCCTAGAGGAAAATCTGGTTGTCTGCTTTCCACTAGACACTGGGAGACGAATTCACCATTCAACAGGACAATAACCTAAAACACAAGAGTAAATCTACACTGGAATTGCTTACCAACAACAGTGAATGTTCCTGAGTGGCCGAGTTACAGTTTTGACTTAAATCTGCTTGAAAATATATAGCAAGACTTGAAAATGGTTGTCTAACAACCGATTTGACAGAGCTTGAAGAATTTTGAAAAGAATGGGCAAATGTTGCTCAATCCAGGTGTGGAAAGCTCTTAGAGACTTACCCAGAAAGACACACCGTTGTAATTGCTGCCAAAGGTGCTTCTACAAAGTATTGACTCAAGGTTGTGAATACTTGTGAAAATTAGATATTTTATGTTCAATGCATTTGCATTATGGGGTATTGTGTGTAGATGGATGTGAAAAAAATATTTAATACATTTTGAATTTGGGCTGTAACACAACAAATTGTGGAATAAGTCAAGGGATATGAATACATTCTGAAGGCACTGTAGGGCAAATTATACAGTACATCTTACATCTATACCAATGCTCATTATGAGCAGTATCATTATTAGTGATAGTGATCTGCTTAATTGATTTTGCATTTAATCTTGACCACATTCAAAGTGAAATACATGGCCAATTTAGGTCCACACACCACTGAAATAAGTCTGATTTCCCAAAAGATCAGCTCCTACCACCCACCACATGCATGTACGCCATCAGGTGAAGAAATGGTCTGACTGTTTTGGTTGTTTTCTTTCAACAGAGAACAATAACCTTCAGGCAGTGTTTGTTCATCCCCTGTGTGTAAAGCAGGCTAGTGTTAGCCTGCCATGGAAAACCCAGATCTGAGCCTCCCTCTGGGGATAGGGATTCAGGACCATGAAGATATTCCATTTGATATTCCCCAGGCTGTATGATTCTCTGCCTGTTTTCCCACACTGTGAATATATTACAGGACAACAAAAAGAAAGGGAGTTGAATTGTTGTGTGTGTGTGTGTGTGTGGGGGGGGGGGGGGGGGGGGGGCAGTGGAGGCTTCTGTAGGGAGGACGGCTCATAATGATGGAATGGAGTCAAAGGAATGGTATCAACCACATACTGTAGAAACCATGTGTTTGATGTGTTTGATAGCATTCCATTGACTCCATTCCAGCCATAATTATGAGCCGTCCTCCCCTCGGCAGCCTCCACTGGTCACAGGCCACTAATAGACCACTACAGCCCCCACTGGTCACTGGCAACTACTAGACCACTACAGCCTCCACTGGTCACTGGCAACTACTAGACCACTACAGCCTCCACTGGTCACAGCCCACTAATAGACCACTACAGCCCCCACTGGTCACTGGCAACTACTAGACCACTACAGCCTCCACTGGTCACAGGCCACTACTAGACCACTACAGCCTCCACTGGTCACAGCCCACTAATAGAACACTACAGCCCCCACTGGTCACTGGCAACTACTAGACCACTACAGCCTCCACTGGTCACTGGCCACTACTAGACCACTACAGCCTCCACTGGTCACAGCCCACTAATAGACCACTACAGCCCCCACTGGTCACTGGCAACTACTAGACCACTACAGCCTCCACTGGTCACTGGCCACTACTAGACCACTACAGCCTCCACTGGTCACTGGCCACTACTAGACCACTACAGCCTCCACTGGTCACAGGCCACTACTAGACCACTACAGCCTCCACTGGTCACAGGCCACTACTAGACCACTACAGCCTCCACTGGTCACTACTAGACCACTACAGCCTCCACTGGTCACAGGCCACTACTAGACCACTACAGCCTCCACTGGTTACTGGTCACTACTAGACCACTACAACCTCCACTGGTCACTGGCCACTACTAGACCACTACAGCCTCCACTGGTCACTACTAGACCACTACAGCCTCCACTGGTTACTGGCCACTAATAGACCACTACAGCCTCTACTGGCCACTACTAGACCACTACAGCCTCCACTGGTTACTGGCCACTACTAGACCACTACAGCCTCCACTGGTCACTGGCCACTACTAGACCACTACAGCCTCCACTGGTCACAGGCCACTACTAGACCACTACAGCCTCCACTGGTCACAGGCCACTACAGCCTCCACTGGACCCTACTAGACCACTACAGCCTCCACTGGCCACTACTAAACCACTACAGCCTCCACTGGTCACAGGCCACTACTAGACCACTACAGCCTCCACTGGTCACAGGCCACTACTAGACCACTACAGCCTCCACTGGTCACAGGCCACTACTAGACCACTACAGCCTCCACTGGTCACAGGCCACTATTAGACCACTACAGCCTCCAATGGGTGAGTGGTGGTAAGAAATAAGGATGATAAAAATGCCAATAGAATGCCATGGTATCATTTCCAACGCTTTAACTGTGCTTGATTGAGCTTGCCTGGCACAGTGCATCAAATAGAGCAGATTCAACCAATCAAAATAATTGGAATATACTATTTGAAGAAAATTCTATTTGAACACAGGTCTGGTATTAACCGACATCACTATTGATAACTTGTTTTAACAATTATCTTTAAAAACTGGTCTGGGACAGTCTGATCTGAGAAGGAAACTAGAAAGCGAATGCATTGCTACTAGTTATTAATGAGCATTCTTATTGTAAATAATGTGTTTTGTGACATCGGCAAACAGTTGTTTGCATGAATCACAATGAGTGGTGTAACCACCCACCATAAGGATTATTTTCAGATGTGTCCATATCGTGAAATGTAAAAATGTTCTTGTAAACATAACTCAAGCTCCCACACGTTATGGCTCACACATTGTTTTTTACTATGGAGATCCTCCATGTACAGGACATCTCCCAGTTTCTGCCCACAGCTGCACTGCAATCCTGTAGAAGGGAGTGTGACCGTGTTGTTTCCATGGCAATGATGTTATGAAAAATGGACCAACAGTGTTAGAGGAGCAGTAAGCATCAGCTTACAAAGCACACACATACTTTATGTTTATTGTTACAAAATGCTGCAGTGTTTGGATGTGAGACGTTCGTTCTTCAAAGTAAGCAACTAAACCTGTGTGATAGCCCTAAATTGATGATGGATGGAGGATCTCTATATGAATAAACGCAGGTACTGTAAAAAATGACAGAGTGAAAATGAGTACAGATGGTTTCTTTGAGTTTAGGCCACACAGATTCATGAGATGTCTAGTTTCAGGCCATGTCTCAATATTCTCTGCAGCACAGGGCAATTCAATGGACAATGTCAAACTACAGTATGAGGTTGCTATTAAAGTTGTGCCCTTTAAAAAGTCTTCTTCTTTTTATATATACAACATAATGTAACTAAAGGATTCATCAAATGCTGAGAAGAAATCACATGAAAGCCATCAGCCCTCCTGGGACATAAGAAGTGTAGGTATGGGAAATTGTGTGGGTGGATGAGGTTTGCATAAACCAATTTTCACACTTTCGGCCCTAATCTTGTTGGGCTCCTGTGTGGGCTCCCTTTGAATAACCTCCTAGATTGACAGCTTTCTATGCAATAGATTAGTCCCACTGCGGATATTATGAACAGTAGCTATGTGTTGCCAAACTATACTGAACAAAAATATAAACACAACATGCAACAATTTCAAAGGTTTTACTGAGCTACAGTTAATTTAAGGATATCAGTCAATTAAAATGAATTCATTATGGATTTCATGACTAGGAATACAGATATGCATTTGTTGATCACAGATACCTTAAAAAAAAGAGGCAAGGGTGTGCCTCAGAAAACCAGTCAGTATCTGGTGTGACCACCATTTTCCTCATGCAGCGCAGCACTCTCCTTCACATAGAGTTAATGAGGCTGTTGATTGTGGCCTGCGGAATGTTGTCCCACTCCTCTCCAATGGCTGTGTGAAGTTGCTGGATATTGGCGGGAACTGGAACATGCTCTCGTGCGCGTCGATCCAGAGCATCCCAAACATGCTCAATGGGTGACATGTCTGGTAAGTATGCAGGCCATGGAAGACCTTGTACATTTTCAGCTTCCAGGAATTGTGTACAGATCCTTGCGACATGGGGCTGTGCATTATCATTCTGAAACATGAGCTAACGGCGACGGATGAATCTCATCACGGTATCTCTGTCACCAATAAAATGCAATCGATAAAATGAAATTGTGTTCATTGTCCGTAGTTTATACGTGCCCATTCCATAACCCCACCGCCACCATGGCCGGTTGAATGTACAGCAAAAATTCTCCAAAATAACGTTGGAGGTGGCTTATGGTAGATCAAATCAAATGTATTTATATAGCCCTTCTTACATCAGCTGATATATCAAAGTGCTGTACAGAAACCCAGCCTAAAACCCCAAACAGCAAGCAATGCAGGTGTAGAAGCACGGTGGCTAGGAAAAACTCTCTAGAAAGGCCAACACCTAGGAATAAACCTAGAGAGGAACCAGGCTATGAGGGGTGGCCAGTCCTCTTATGGCTGTGCCGGGTGGAGATTATAACAGATCATGGGCAAAATGTTCAAATGTTCATAAATGACCAGCATGGAAAATGTTTGTATGCTTTTGTGGGAGGGGCGCTGTCCTCAGATAATCGCATGTTATGCTTTCGCCGTAAAGCCTTTTTGAAATCTGACAAAGCGGCTGGATTAACAAGAAGTTAATCTTTTAACCGATGTATAACACTTGTATTTTCATGAATGTTTATTATTACTATTTTGCGTCACAGGTCAAATATTTAAATATTTTAATGTTTTTTTTAATGAAATAAATATTAATAATTAATTTTGGGGGCTTTGGAGGACCGACAATAATATTGCCGGTGGTCCATATTTGGCCCACGGGCCACCAGTTGGAGAACCCTACTGTACAGAATACAAATATTCCAAAACATGCATCCTGTTTGCAATAAAGTAAAATGGCAAAAAATATGGCAAAGAAATGAACTTTATGTCCTGAATACAAAGCATTATGTTTGAGTACCGTTATTCATACACTACATATGCAAAAGTATGTGGACACACCTTCAAATTATTGAATTCAGCTATTTCAACCACACCTGTTGCTGACAGGTGTATAAGATCGAGCACACAGCCATGCAATCTCCATAGACAAACATTGGCAGTAGAATGGCCTTACTGAAGAACTCAGTGACTTTCAACTTAGCACCGTCAGCCTCCCGGGTGGCGCAGTCGTCAAGGGTGCTGTACTGCAGCGCCAGCTGTGCCATCAGAGTCCCTCGGTTCGCGCCCAGGCTCTGTCGTAACCGGCCGCAACCGGGAGGTCCGTGGGGCGACGCACAATTGGCCTAGCGTCGTCCGGGTTAGGGAGGGCTTGGTCGGTAGGGATCTCCTTGGCTCATCGCGCACCAGCGACTCCTGTGGTGGGCCGGGCGCAGTGCGTGCTAGCCAAGGTTGCCAGGTGCACGGTGTAGCCTCCGACACATTGGTGCGGCTGGCTTCCAGGTTGGATGCGCGCTGTGTTAAGAAGCAGTACGGCTGGTTGGGTTGTGTATCGGAGGACGCATGACATTCAACCTTCATCTCTCCCGAGCCCGTTTGGGAGTTGTAGCGATGAGACAAGATAGTAGCTACTACAACAATTGGATACCACGAAATTGGGGAGAAAAAAAAACTTAGCACCGTCATAGGATGCCACCTTTCCAACAAGTCAGTTCGTCACATTTGGCCGAATCATAGTAACAACGGTGTGTGCGCGGTGGCCCGCCCCACAAATGCCCGCCTACAAATGGGATACAAAGAATGGAAACAACTCCACGCAGCAATGTTCCAACATCTAGTGGAAAGCCTTCCCAGGAGAGTGGCGACTGTAATAGCAGCAAAGGGGGACCAACTCCATATTCATGACCATGATTGTGATGAGATGTTCA
This sequence comes from Oncorhynchus mykiss, assembly GCF_013265735.2. Classification (NCBI taxonomy): domain Eukaryota; kingdom Metazoa; phylum Chordata; class Actinopteri; order Salmoniformes; family Salmonidae; genus Oncorhynchus; species Oncorhynchus mykiss. Next base: position 13,433,133 of record NC_048575.1, read on the forward strand.
ACGAGCAGGTGTCCATATACTTTTGGTCATGTAGTGTATTTTCAAGCATGGTGGTGGCTGCATCATGTTATGGGTATGCTTGTCATCGGCAAGGACTAGGGAGTTTTTTTTCAGATATAAGGAAACTGAATAAATGTATATATATATATATATATATATATATATATATATATATATCAGTTGAAGTTGAAAGTTTACATATACCTTAGCCAAATACATTTAAACTCACTTCATCACAATTCCTGACATTTAATCCATGTAATAATTCCCTGTCTTAGGTCAATTAGGATCACCAATTTATTTTAAGAATGTGAAATGTCAGAATAATAGTAGAGAGAATGATTTATTTCAGCTTTTAGGTAGCCTGGTAGCCATAGAGTGGTAGCCATTCCAATGTGGGAACCTCGTTCCTGCATTCTCTTGACTCTATTTAAATTGCCAACCATTTCAACATGTAGTGACAGCTCCATGCTTTCTGGTCTTGTCCTTTGGTAGGGAAGTAGTTTAAACCATTTTGCAACATCCTGCTCACGCCTTAGTCTGCTTGGTCTATAGCGTGGTAGCCATTTTAATGTGGGAACCCCGTCCCTGCATTACCTTGACTACATGTACATTTTGTCATGAGTCCTTTTATTAACTCTGTGGAAAGGGGTGTTCCCAAACGTTTGGGTATAATGTCTGTGCTCATGGGGGCGTGGCCACTGACTTATCATAAGTTAGGAAAAGCAATTCTCATTTAGAAGACTAAGATCACATTGTTATCTTTCCAAACGTATTCTTATGCTTAATCATTCATTTTATACAACATTCAGATGCAAATCCCATAATTGAGAAGTGTATACAAACAAAGCTACAGTAATGTGTGTCTCCTGTCTTTCATGAGGTCACCAAATGAAACAAATTTGACATGGTCATTCTTTGCTTCCCCACCGACCAGTTCCACATTCTCAAAAATATTAATATTGTTTAATTATCCAATTTTGAGGATGTAGGAGTTTTGGTGGAAACAGCCTCTTTGTTCCACTGTGAAAGAGGGGGGGAGGGGCTATGATCCTCCCCCAAGGGCAGTCATGACAACAGTATACATGTTGAAATAATTGTTCGGTCCCTTCACCAGATCTCCATTTTGGTTGCGTGTTGCGTGTTACACCAGGGATGTGTTCAGTACGAAAAAAGGGTTTGCATTGTTCAATTAATTGGAAACGGTGTCGTTCTGAACAACCAGTTGAAAAATGGGGAAAGGTTGGGTTGTGGGTTCAAAGTGCACCGCTGCCCTTTAAATACGTCACTCATTGAGGGGATTCGATTCGATTTCCCGTTGACTACATACGATTTGGAACCCGGGCTGCCTCCGGGGAGGGTAACCTTTTCATCTCTAAACAAAAGTGATGAAGGTTATGCACACGGAGTAATGACTAGGATTCTGTTTTCACATGCAAAAGTGACTGCTTTTGATAAAAACTCTTTATCTACCTTGCAAATTAAAACTAGTTTGAAAATTCGAACAAAAAATATTTTTATGAAAAAGAGATGTTTCTGAACGATGCACCATGCTGCATTGTTGACAATAGGGCGTGCCTCCCTCACCAACCATAACCCAGTTCAAAGTTGTTCATATTCAAAGACACTTATCATTTCTGGAGATTCACATTACAAACTAGTCATATTTTAGACATAAAACGTGTGTCCGAGCATGCATTTCTCATTACAGTAGAATTTCTTCAAATTCCTGTACAAAGTACAGTGTTTTTTTAAATAACGTTTTATGGGAAAAGGAAAGGGGATAACTAGTCAGTTGCACAACTAAATGCATTCTACTGAAATGTGTATTCTGGATTTAACCCAACCCCTCTGAATCACAGAGGTGCGGGGGGCTGCCTTAATCGACGGCGCCTGGGGACCAGGTGTTGTTGGGTGTTTAACTGCCTTGCTCAAGAGAAGAATGGCAGATCTGTGTTAAAATTTGATAATTGTCCTCATACACCCAAATCAAAGTTTATTTGTCACGTACGCCGAATACAACAGGTGTAGTAGACCTTACAGTGAAATGCTGTCAGTATGTTCTTTTTTCTATGATTTGGGATTTCTGTGTTTGGCTTGGTATGGTTCTCAGAGGCAGCTGTCAATCATTGTCCCTGATTGAGAACCATACTTAGGTACCCTGTTTTCACCCTTGAGTTGTGGGTGATTATTTTCTGTTCTGTGTTTTGCTTCACCGTTCAGGACTGTTCGTTTTTGTCATTTTATTGTTTTTGTTCAAGTGTTCAGTATTCATATTAAATACAATATGGACACTACCACGCTGCGCATTGGTCTGAAGTTTCTTACTCCTCGTCTGAGGAGGACGAAGACAAGCGTTACAAATGCTTACTTACAGGCTCTAACCAATAGTGCAAAAAAGGTATTAGGTGAACAGTAGGTAAAGAAATAAAAAGAACAGTAAAAAGACAGTGAAAAACAGTAGCAAGGCTATATACAGTAGCGAAGCTACATACATACACCGGTTAGTCAGGCTGATTGAGGTAGTATGTGCATGTAGATATGGTTAAAGTGACTATGCATATATGATGAACAGAGAGTTGCAGTAGCGTAAAGATGGGTTGGCGGGTGGTGAGACACAATGCAGACACAATGCAGGGTAAAAACTGTTGAGATGCCTTTTTGTCCTAGACTTGGCACTCCTGTACCACTTGCCATGCGGTAGTGGAGAGAACAATCTATGGCTGGGGTCTTTGACAATTTTTAGGGCCTTCCTCTGACACCGCCTGGTGTATCGGTCCTGGATGGCAGGCAGCTTAGTCCCAGTGATGTACTGGGCCGTACTCACTACCCTCTGTAGTGTCTTGCGGTCAAAAGCCGAGCAATTGCTGTACCAGGCAGTGAATGCAACCAGCCAGGATGTTCTCGATGTTGCAGCTGTAGAACCTTTTGAGGATCTCAGGACACATTACCAATCTTTTTAGTTTCCTGAGGGGGAATATGCTTTGTTGTGCCCTCTTCACAAACCAGGCCAAAGATCCCTCAGAGACACCAATACTCCTTAGCCGGCCCACAAGAATGAAATGGTCTACCGTATCAAAAGCTTTGGCCAAGTCAATAAAAATAGCAGCACAACATTGCTTAGAATCAAGGGCAATGGTGACATTATTTAGGACCTTTTAAGGTTGCACTCATCCATAATCTGAGCGGAAACCAGATTGCGTACCCGAGAGAATACTATAGATGTCAAGAAAGCCAAAAACATTTGCCTCCACCCTATTGCAAAACATGTAGAATTGCTGGAAATTAGCTGTAAAGCTGCAAAATCCTATCTGGCCAATGGGAATACATATAGAATAGTAGGAAATTAACTTTTAAACAACAAAAAAGTAGATTCTCGGAAGGTAGCGGGGGATGGGGATAGATGTGGGTATTCAGACTGACCAGCCACTGCGGCCCCTCGTGAGTTCCGTTTTTTTGTGGTCCCACCCACCCCCATCAAAGTTGCCCATCCCTGAGCTACAGTATACAATCAATTTGACACTTTGGGATGATTTGGACATGGAACTTGAAAATACTTATATAAATCTGGGATATCTACTTGCATTGGTTTTGTGCTATAAATGCTAAACAAAACCAAAGCATGGATTGCTATCTTACAGGGTAAGGAAACCAATGTAATTTTGTAATGTGGGAAAACTATTCACATAACACTACTTTTTAAAACTGGCCTTCTTTGGACTAATATCTGGAGCATCAGCATTTGTGGGTTCGATTACAGGCTCAAAATGGCCAGAAACAAAGCACTTCGTCAGTCTATTTTTGTTTTGAGAAATGAAGGCTATTCCATGCAAGAAACTGCCAAGAAACTGAAGATCTCGTACAATGCTGTGTACTACTCCCTTCACAGAACAGACTCTAACCAGAAGAGAAAGAGGAGAAAGAGCACAACTGAGAAAGATGACAAGTACATTAGAGTGTCTAGTTTGAGAAACAGATGCCTCACAAGTCCTCAACTGGAAGCTTCATTAAATAGTACCCGCAAAACACCAGTCTCAACGTCAACAGTGAAGAGGCGACTCTGGGAAGCTGGCCTTCTAGGTAGAGTTGCCAAGAATAAGCCATGTCTCAGACTGGCCAATAAAAATAAAAGTTTAAGATGGGCAAAAGAACACAGACAGTGGACAGAGGAACTCTGCCTAGAAGCCAGCATCCCGGAGTCACCTCTTCACTGTTGACGTTTCCAGCTACAACAGTCATTTACAATATTTATGATCAATTTGATGTTATTTTAATGGACAATTTTTAAAATGTTCTTTCACAAACAAAGACATTTCTAAGTGACCCCAAACCTTTGCATGGTAGTGTATGTCCTATTGCTGAGTCTACCTTTAACAGAATATTAACTTTTAAAAGTCATATTTTCACTGAACAGTAACTTTAAGTTTAAGGTTCGTGTTAGAAACTACAAGCTTTTTTAAAAAGAAAAATGTTTCTTAGTTCCGGCTTTTAAACTTGTCTTGATAGTGACAACCCCAACACCACCCAACCAACTGCCTTGCAAAGCATTTCCAGTTATAATTATTTCTCACCACATAACCACTCACAGCTGCATGAGGGCTCAGCATCACAAAAACAGGTTCATAAATAGACGTACAATTAATTGGTATTTTGTTATGCCTCAATTTGATAATTGTCCGTCCCTGATCAAACTGTAATGGCATTGCAATCAATACACATGGCAAAGTAAAAGCTTTACTTCCAAGCTGCACTAATGCGGACGTTTTGTAAACAAGACTTTCTAATTATGGCTTTATGATTTCCTCTTAAAACCCAATAATCAACAGAGTTCACTGGTTTCTATCACTGGGAAACATGCTGTGTCATCCACATCACGCATCACAGGCCGACTGCGGTAATCAGAAAAGTGGGTACAATTTAGAAGTAGACAAGACCCATGCTGTGTGATCCTCTCCAATGAGGGTTCTCATGAAGGGCTGCACTGTCGTTTCAGGATGTTTTGGTAAACATGAACAACATAACAGGATACAGGAAGTAGCCTCTAAATTGATTTTCGTATTTATTTCTCAAAGAGAGAAGTCGTTTTACAGACTTCACACCGTTTATCTGGCATTTTAGTCTAAGGAAAAATGCTTTTGAAGTAGATTTAAAAAAATATTTATTTAACTATCCCTTGATCTCCTACTGTAGGTCAGAATTAGTCAATAGGATCATTTCTAAAACATTATGGACTCAGATTCAAAGAATTCACTCTTATTTTGAGCGAATCTAAAATTGCATCAAGTGCAAGTGATGTCCTCTGTAATCGAAATGAACTCTATGCATTTCTAATGACTTTACATTGGTAGACATGGCTTCCCGGGTGGCGCAGGTTAAGGGTACTGTACTGCAGCGCCAGCTGTGCCAGCAGAGACCCTGGGTCCGTGGGGCGCAATTGGCCCAGCGTCGTCCAGGTTAGTGAGGGATTGGCCTGTAGGGATATCCTTGACTCATCGCGCACCAGCGACTCCTGTGGCGGGCCGGGCGCAGTGCATGCTAACCAAGGTTGCCAGGTACACAGTGTTTCCTCCGACACATTGGTGCGGCTGGCTTCCGGGTTGGATGCGCGCTGTGTTAAGAAGCAGTGCGGCTTGGTTGGGTTGTGTATCGGAGGACGCATGACTTTCAACCTTCATCTCTCCTGAGCCCATACAGGAGATGTAGCGATGAGACAAGATACTAAACAATTGGGTACTATGAAATTGGGGAGAAAAAGGGTTTAACATTTAATAAACAAATTAAAATAAAAAAAAAACATTGATAGACATTTAGGGCTGATTTTTGTAGAGAAATTGAGAAATTGAAATTGCATTCACTTAGGAAATTAATGCTTTTACATTCTGTCAGTTGTAACTTGCTCTTTACTCACCTCTCAGATTACGGGTATGTATGTAAAAGTTATATAGAATAAGAAGTGTTGTTACACTCGGCCACACCAGCTCGTTAACTCTCCTCATTATCACACTGCCTACAAGATAAGGTATCATGGAGCTTCAAAGCCAATACCAAACCAGATAGAAATTCAGCTGCTCCATCTTCATGCATACACTCTCTAACTGAGTGTGAAGGTGGTTATCTCAGGATCATCTCAGGGTCAAATCAAAAGGAGCATGTGTTGACAGTTGGCCTGGTACCAGTTTAACTCAGCATGCTCAGCTGCAGGGGAATAGGCTAGTTGGGCGCTGTCCAAGGTCCTGAATAGCCTAGTTGGGCGCTGTCCAAGGTCCTGAATAGACAAGATGAGGGCTCTAATTTCCCAGATGCACGTTTTGGTAATCTGGACCTAATGCTAATTTTCCATTCTAATATCAACTTGTTTGCATTGACATGGGAAGGGTAGCATTAATGGAGTTAGCTATGTTTTTGATAATTGCCTCATAAAAGACAGCTATCTTAAAAAGAGCATGTCAGAGAGGCAACATGGACCATATCTTTTTTATAAAAGAGACCAGCTTGAAAGTCTAACACAAAGACCAGCACTCTGCAGCAGCAGCAGTCTGATGTTCCCAGAAGCACAGTCCAGAAGCCCAGACCAGAAGCACAGTCAGTATCAGCCTCAGCCAGCCTCAGCCAGCCACACTCCCTATGGAAAACCCTGGTGAGTGCAGTTTCAGTTGGTGTGCAGTGCAATCAACAAACCAGAGGGAGACAGACAGAACAATCAAATAAAAAAGGACATTGTCATCAGAATTTAAAGTTGTGATTGCCCATAGGTGATACAGGGGGCAGTGTTATTAAATGAATGTCACAATCTAATTGTGTTTGCTGTATAACAGATGTATGCCGAGCACGGGAGGCTGGTGAGCGGAGAAGGGCTCATAATAATGTCTGGAATGGAGTGAATGGAATAGAATCAAACACATGGTAACTATTGTTTGATACCATTCCATTTACTCCATTCCAGCCATTACTATGAGTCCGTCGATTGCACTGCACACCAACTGAAACAGCCACTCCATTCCATCCCCAATTAAGGTTCCACCAGCCACTTGTGAGGCCGAGTAATCGTAAAAAGAAATCAACCTCCATCAAAAGCCTATTATGGTAAATTAACCATAATGGGTTATACATATTTTAAAAATTGTTAGGTATGGTAAACATTGCGTTTCATATTGCTGCTGCTGGTCTCAAATGGATTGTAAATAGCAGTGCAGCTAGGAGGGCTCCAAAGTACACTGGATCAGTTGCAACATTGAAAGCATGGTTATAGCTTTGGAACATAAAGCCTGACATCATAGATGGAAACAAATTCAATGGTCGGCAATGGTAATTACTTTACTGTGAGGAAAGACCTACTGTTGGAGGTTTGCTTGTGAGCAGGGAAATTCCAAAATTCCAAACAATAGCAACTCTACTTTCAGTTTGGTTTCAGATCCATTTCCACAAAAGTTTGTCCGTTTTCCAAGACATTTTCTTACATATACACAAAAGTATGGGGACACCCCTTCAAATGAGTGGATTTGGTAATTTCAGCCACACCCGTTGCTAACAGGTGTATAAAATCGAACACACAGCCATGCAATCTCCACAGACAAACATTGGCAGTAGAATGGCCTTTCTGAATAGCTCAGTGACTTTCAACGTGGCACCGTCATAGGATGCCACCTTTCCAACTAGTCAGTTCATCAAATTTCTGCCCTGCTAGAGCTGCCCCGGTCAATTGTACATGCTGTTATTGTGAAGCGGAAACTTCTAGGAGCAGCAACGGCTCAGCTGTGAAGTGGTAGGCCACACAAGCTCACAGAACAGGACCACTGAGTGTTGAAGCGCGTAACGCGTGAAAATTGGCTGTCCTCGGATGCAACACTCACTACCGAGTTCCAAACTGCCTCTGGAAGCAATGTCAGCACAATAACTGCTTGTCGGGAGCTTCATGAAATGGGTTTCATGGCTGAGCAGCCGCACACAAGCCTTAGATCACCATGCACAATGCCAAGCATCGGCTGGAGTGGTGTAAAGCTTGCTGCCATTGGACTCTGGAGCAGTGGAAACAAGTTCTCTGGAGTGATGAATAAAGCTTCACCATCTGGCAGTCGGATGGACGAATCTGGGTTTTGGCAGATGCAAGGAGAACGCTACCTGCCTGAATGCATAGCGGCAACTGTAAAGTTTGGTGGAGGAGGAAGAATGGTCGAGGGCTGTTTTTCATGGTTCGGGCTAGGCCCCTTAGTTCCAGTGAAGGGAAATATTAACGTTACAGCATACAATGACATTCTAGACGATTCTGTGCTTCCCACTTTGTGGCTACAGTTTGGGGAAGGCCCTTTCCTGTTTCAGCATTACAATACCACCGTGCCCAAAGCGAAGTACAGAAATGGTTTGTCGAGATCGGTGTGGAAGAACTTGACTGGCCTGCACAGAGCCCGGCATACAATGACATTTCACTTCATCAACCCTGTCTCACCTTTGGGATTAATTGGAACACCGACTGCGAGCCAGGCCTAATCACCCAACATTAGTGCCCGACCTCACTAATGCTCTTGTAGCTAAATGCAAGCAAGTTCCAGCAGCAATGTTCCAACATCTAGTGGAAAGTGGAGGATGTTATAGCAGCAAAGGGAGGACCAACTCACCACATATTAATGCCCATCATTTTGGAATGAGATGTTTGACAAGCAGGTGTTCACATACTTTTGATCATATTGTGTATGTCTGTACATTAAAAACATACAACAGGGTAGGTTTACCTATTATAACATAGCAAAACATTTTAATAATTTTGTTGAATTTGAGTAATCAATGATCACCCTTGGTTACATCCAAGGGTGACCATGGATGTCACCCTCATTGCATGAAGTGAAATCAGAATGTGTTCCACAACTCAGCAGTGAACAAAATTGAAAATAGAAATCCCTTTTTGATACAAGTTACAACCTTCTGCAATGGATGCCATTACTGAGCATTTCCATGGCCACATTAATAACACACTTATACGTTTGAAGGTTGACTTTGATAACTTCTGTAAATTGGCCCAAAAAACAACAACTCATGGATTGCTAATGCAGAATCAAAACATTGTAATTTGCATCAGTTGTTTATTCCCTCCACACTGTCATCACTGGGTGGTGGTAGCCCAAAATTGAATGAACAAATATAATGACCTCTAAAGTCATTCATTTTTGGACTTGGTTTGCTGCAAAGCCTTCATCTTTGCTGCGGAAATTGCAGTGAAATAGCTTTGCACAAACTCTCACTGAGAGGAGAATGGGGTTCTTCTTCTCCTTTGTATGCCAGACGCCTGATCGGAATAAGATCACATACCTTATTTCCATATGTTGTGGTATTGGGGCCTGGCAGTCTGAGCATCTCCATATCACTCACTCTCCAGTCACCACCATTCTCTAGCAGCAGATACTGTATCCAATACTAATTAATGCCAAGTTGTTTTATAAATCAACTGAACCGTTTTGATACTAACAAATGGAACATCTTCATTTAAAGTAGAATTATATATTATTACTCTATTGACTACAAATGAGATCAGATTGCCACTGTCTATGTAAAACTATTTGAAATAAAGTATATGAATATATAATGTGAAATAAGTGCTGTTTCATGAGGATATCATTATAACTCTTAAAGGACAATATTTTACATTTAGAGCAGAGATGAGGATTTTCACTTGCATGTAAAATACTTAATTTTCTACAAAGTGTACTGTATGTACTTTGAGTTGTGATTGAAAACTTGAATGACTGACAAAAATAATGAAACTAATAAAAATGTTATCTGCTTTGGCATACACCCTTATCATACCCTATAATGGTTTTATTAGTATGTAATTGCTACACAGCTTCATTGCTTGCCTTTTATATGAGGCTAAGCTTGACAGTACTGCTTAATAAGGCTGATCATATAAAGGTAACTGCCAAAATAAAGGAAACAATACAAAGCATATTAAAAGCAGGTGCTTCCACATAGGTGTGATTCCTGAGTTAATTAAGCAATTAACATCCCATCATGCTTAGGGTCATGTATAAAAATGCCTGGTTGCCATTATTTTGGGTACCATGGCTAGAAGAAGAGATCTCAGTGACTTTGAAAGAGGGTTCTCAAAGGAGCATCGGGAGTTTAAAGTGTGTGTGTGTGTGTGTTGTGTTTCTTATTCACCAGTTCTCAACTGAATTGAACACTTGTGGGAGATTCTGGAGCGGAGCGTTGTTCCACCACAATCAACAAAACACCACACGATGGAATTTCTCATGGAAGAATGGTGTCGCATCCCTCCAGTAGAGTTCCAGACACTTGTAGAATCTATGCCAAGGTGCATTGAAGCTGTTCTGGCTGCTTGTGGTGGCACAACACCCAATTAGGTACTTTATGTTGGTGTTTCCTTTATTTTGGCAGTTACTTGTAGATGACTTGATATTTGCATGTGGTTTGCATACCCTGAGTGTTCCAGCATTGTCTGGATGTCAAGCTTAAAAACATACATGCAGTGCACACATCGACTCAGGTCCCATCCTGGGACTGGCTAAATATACATGCAAAGCAGTTGGCAAAGAGGTTCAGGATTATTTGGCCATCCTGTAGGTTGCTGTGCAACCAGAGGTAGAGGAATGCAGAAAACAGCTTTGCGAATGGCGATTCTCCCACCCAGCATCTGGTACTATATTCTGCCGTAAGTGGTGCAGGTTGGAAGGATCACCTGCCACCTGTTCCGAATCAGAAGGACACACCTTTGTTGAAGATTCTAATGCAAACATGCACCCAGACAAAATGTCAAACTGGAGCCAACAAGGGGCTTCTCTCAATTCCATATGGGCATCTTTCTTCCTCCATACTGTTTGTATGTGCTTGTGTGTGTGTGTGTGTGTGTGTGTGTGTTGAGGCATCATGCTAACCATTGCCCTTACAATACCATGACTGGGGTAACTTGGGGGTAACATTACTTCAAGTCACAGTGCAGGTGAAGTCACTGCACAATGGCTCCTAGCACTCACTAGCCAGCTTGTTCACACATACCATCGCTACACAATAACTTTTCTTAGTACATTTCCAAATCAACCTCATGAGATATTCTGCTGTTGTTACAAAAAATCCAAGTCTTTCACATCAACTTAGAGAGTCTACAAAGTTTGGAGGAACAGAAAAAGTATCTGAAATAACATTCTAATACTATCAGGGACAAGACCAGGCTCTAAAATGAGATTATACCCAGGAAGCATTATTATGCATAAATCCATCATCTGGTTACAGGGACATAGTGAGAGGAGATTCGCATTAACATTCCCAATATAGGAGTGAAAATGGCAGAGAATTATCCAAGGACTTGCTTACCTAAAGGTTAGCACATCAAGACAATCTCTACCGTGCAGATACAGTACAGGGGCTTTGGGGAATTAGATGTCCTTTACACAAACGTCCCATGTTTACTGAATTGAACTCTTGGCTTTTAAAACTTCATCCACTTATTTTTGTATTTCCTGATCGGATATGCACTTTTGAATGTTTGGTCTTATTAGACCTATATTATATTTTCAGAGAGATATTGTAGCTCTAGGAAATAACATTTTTTATAATATGATTTTAGATTCTGACAGTCAATATCATCATTATGAGGAAAACACTGTTTTTTGGCCTGAAAGCTAGTTCTATGGCTGCTGCCCAGGGTCCCGATTTAGATGTCGAGTTAATTCCCAGATGCAGAAAGACATTTGGAGAAGTGACAGTGGCAGTTGCTCCAGCAGAAGCTACTTCAGAAAGTCAGTTTCAAGTGAAAAGTTTGGCCCAAAGTTTTCATCAAGTGTCAAATTCAAAAGGAACCTAGATCTTCTGCCTTCCAAAAAAATTTGACTCTCAAACTTAGTGTGGATCAGAGATCACACATTTGAGAAGATAATGATGCGGAAAAAGTGCTTACCTTCCCTTGAAAGAAACCTTTAGAAAAGACTGCAAGGAAGGAAATGAGATAAACAAAATGAGTGTGATCCTAATGAAAAGTGTTTTCAAAAGAAGTCAGCCGTCTACTGCTATCTAAAGTATTTAGCAAATGCATGCAGAGTCAGTTTGTGTTACTATTTGTGTAACCTCTTGGTTTACTATGGCCTGGAAATCTTGTGGGGACGTTTGTTGGTGCAAATCTGTCTAAAACAGGTGTTCACAATCCCCGGAGTCTCAACATAGCCTTTTTAAGATAGTGTGGAATTTAGCCAAAATGTATAGATGCTGTGATTTGGGAATAGATTGGTCCTCTCGTCTGATTAATTGGTTCCATACAGCACCTGCTGATTTGACAGTAAATTCTGCACACAGGAAAAACATCATGAACTCAGCAATCAATAGTGCGTTAATGGCAGGAGGGTTGAGATGCTGTGTAGAAGGAAAATCCTCGGCGGGCAGAGTGGGAGGCTGTTCAAATGTAGTTAAAATCCAGCTTCTCAGTGTGACCTGGGATACTTGTCTGATGTTATGCTTATTTAACCTCAGTTAACTTACATACTTTTTAAACTTCTCATTCATGAAAATTGTGTTTTCATGCTCTGTGTCAAATGTGAAGAAAAGGATTAGGATATTCTGATGCTCATGGATGTGTCCCTGGCGATGACAGCGAGGCTTATGGGTGATGTGTGTGTGCCTGCCCTAAGTCTCCCTGCCCTTGGCTGTCAACACGCTCTCCTCTTCCTTTCTGAAAAGTAGCTCCAAGGGCTCACTGTGTAACTTATCTGGGTTCTCACAAGATAGGGAGAGTTTTGAAATGTGGCTTTGCTCATATAAAATCCATGGTATAGTCCAATACAAAACACAGAACTTTCCTTTCTGAAATGCTCCAGATGAAAATAGAGCGTACTAGTGCCAGGAGAGCAGATATAACATTGCGTTTCAATTATTTAAAATGTTACTTTAGTCATTCAGCAGACGCTCGTATCCAGAGTGCATACATTTTCATACTGGTCCCCCATGGCAATCGAACCCACAACCCTGGCTTTGCAAGAACCATGCTCTTACTCTGGTCTAATGCTTAATAATGAATGACTCATTGGCAAGCATGGAATGCTCTGGCTGGGTTGCTGACAGACGTGAGTGACAGCAACAGCGCCACACCTGTCCTGACCCTTTATTAGTTACTTCTCAGTAGTCCAACATTCTTTCCTTCCAACATTCGTTACACTTCATTGCTATTGTTATGCTCTAACATAGCATCCCATTAATTAATTAATCACTGGAGATTTCAGATATGCCTTATTATAGATTCCCCTCAGCTCATCTACACTATGCCAATCAGAAGGCAAGAGGCAAAAAAGGTCACTCATGAGTTCCCATTCAAACTATATCTATTTGTTTTAACACTTCTAAGATTGCTGGGATGCTAGGCTTACAATACAAATACCATTACTATCACCACTAAACGGAAACGGACATGTTTAAAAAAATTTTTTTTTACAAATACATCTGGTAAAAAACGGTTGTCATTGGTGTGCAACCATTTAAGACAGTACAGTTTCCAAATTACTACGTTTGTTGAGATACAGTACGTAGCCTACATATGTGGTTACAAACACAATAGTAGACTTCCTTATACATGGAATGTCTATTTTACTATAGGCTACATCAGCAGCGCAGTAATCTGTTCCCTCCGGTTTATACTGTAGTTTCGCGTGCCACCTCTCGACAGAACAGCGAGTAGAATGGAAAAGTATAGACAGTAGCATTTCCCAGCCCATGCGTTACAAACCAAGGCTGGTGTCAGCACAACGTCTATCCTTCTTCGATGATATTTTCGTACAGCGGTCACACCATTGACTGTAGCCTATATAAAGGGTCACGCAGGTAACTATTTTTTTTACATTTGTATAGCACTTTTCATGCGCGTCCGCTTCAGGTGCAGACCTGCACATTATGATATTCCAGGCATCTAAGTTTGTTTGGGATCTCATTTGGAGTATATAAATAAAGGATAATCATAGGAAAGTGAAGCCATATTGTGGTTTTCGTTATATTTGTTGGCTTGATAGGCTATTGGAGTTTGTTTCCAACGAAAGACGTAGAGGGAGCTTTTGCCGCCAAAGAAACGCTTAAGCTGTTTTTAACAACTGCGCAAGGTTGTCTAAACCACTCCTGTAAATATTGTGGAATACATTTGGGAAAACTTTGTCTCTGAAAATAAATAACTTACTAGCTTAGGCTATACCGAAACTTTTTCAAACCAAGGAGACGCCAATTTAGGGAGATAACCTAAAGCGGCCAATCAGCCTATATCTACTGTGAAAATTACCTCCAACCTGTAGCCTAACGTTACTTTTTAGACAACAGCTTCTCTTTCATTTCACAGGAGTTTTACTTGTCAACCATGAACCAAACCGCAGGAGTAACACAGACATACCGGAGGTGTTCTAAAGCAGGAAAGGTAAGTTAAATTATTGGAAGCGGGTTTGGGGTTTTGCGATGTAGGCTATCAAATAATCAACCACCAACTGAACTGAGAATGTGACGTTGTTTCTATATTTCCCTGTGCTAGCACTTTACTGCTTGTTTTTTAAAGTCATGTTGCGTGGATAACTACCAGCTAGCACATTTGGCACCTTGGAAGTTGTGGGAACGTTTTTGGTTTTCCATTGGTTCTGGGAATGAAGCCATACGTTTCCTGACAGGTAAAAATAACTATTCTGAGAATTTAAATTTTTTAGGTTGCAGGAGGTTTCTGAGAACGTTTTACTATGGTTCCCTGAAAGTTTTTCTGGGAGATTTTATTAACGTTCTGAAAACAGAAACTATGGGTATTTGTAGGTAATTAAGTAACACCAGTGGTGGAAACGGTACCTAATTGCCATACTTGCGTAAAAGTAAAGATACCTTAATAGAAAATGACTCAAGTAAAAGTCACCCAGTAAAATAATACTTTAGTAAAAGTCTAAAAGTATTTGGTTTTAAATATACTTAAGTATCAAAAGTAAATGTAATTACAAAATGTACTTAAGTATCAAAAGTAAAAGTATGAATCATTTCTAATTACTTATATTAAGCAAACTGCTTTTTATATATATATATATATATTTTTTTACATATAGACAGTGGCACACTCCAACACTCTGTGTTTAGTGAGTCTGCCAGATCAGAGGAGTAAGGGTGACCATGGATGTTCTCTTGATAAGTGTGTGAATTGGACCATGTTCTGTCCTGTTAAGCATTCAAAATGTAACAAGTACTTTTGGGTGTCAGGGAAAATGTATGGAGTAAAACGTACATGCATTTCTTTATGAATTTAGTGAAGTAAAAGTAACAGTTGTCAAAAATATTAATACCCCCAAAAACTAGTTAAGTATTAGTTAACCTGTTAAGGTATAGGGGGCAGCATTTTCACAATTTCAACTTCCTGCTACTCATGCCAGGAATATAAGATATGCATAATATTAGTAGATGTGGATAGAAAGCACTCTGACGTTTCTAAAACTGTTTGAATCATGTCTGTGAGTATAACAGAACTTATGTAGCAGGCAAAACCCAGAGGACTAACTGTTCAGATTTTTTTTTTTTTTTTTTTGCCTCTGACTCTTCCCTGAGTTGTCATTGCCATGGGATATTTCTTAGGAACCTGTTTTCAGTTCCTACCGCTTCCACTGGATGTCACCAGTCTTGAAAACAGATTGCGCTGTCTACAATTTGATCGATTATTAACGTTTAAAAATACCTAAAGTTGTATTACAAAAGTAGTTTGAATTATTTTGGCAAAGTTTATAGGCAACTTTTGAAATATTTTGGAGTGACGTTGCGTTTTTTGGAAGCTGTTTTTTTCTGGATCAAACACTTCAAATAAATGGACATTTGGATATATATGGACGGAATTAATCGAACAAAAGAACCAATTGTGATGTTTATGGGACATATTGGAGTGCCAACAAAAGAAGCTCGTCAAAGGTAATGCATGTTTTATATTTTATTTCAGCGTTTTGTGTAGCGCCTGCAGGGTTGAAATATGCTACTCTCATTGTTGATATTGTGCTGTCATCAGATAATAGCTTCTTATGCTTTCGCTGAAAAGCCTTTTAAAAATCTGACATGTTGGCTGGATTCACAACGAGTGTACCTTTAATTGAGTATCTTACATGTGTGATTTAATGATAGTTAGATTTTTATATAATTTTTTGAATTTGCCGCGCTGCATTTTCCCTGTTTTTTTCCCAAGTGGGATGCAACCGTCCCCTATACCATAAGAAGTTAAGTATTAGTTAGTATTAGTTAAAACTAGTTAAGTAACTATATAGTATTTTTACTAAAGCGCTTTACACCACTGAGAACATGTTTCAATTAGATTTTCAATAAAACTGCTAGCTTATTTTGGGTTAACTGTTTTTAACTCCAAGCACAGATAGGACATAAACACATTTTATTTTTACTGTGGCAGGGCATTAGTGAGATTCAAACTTAAGATCTTCCGTTCTCTATCCATGGAATTAGTCCAGTGTGCCACCAGGATGGAGCTAGCATGCCATGTGTTTTTAACTCAAACAAAGCTGTTCATTTTAGTCTAACAAGCACTCATTAAGGTCAGGTGTGGCCAATTAGTGGGAACTGCCAACACACCTGAACACACTTAATAAGGTAGAGGATAGATAAGAAATGTGTTGTTGCTGAGAAGGGAATGTATATCTTTTTAAATAACATTCTTAGAACTTTCTTTGAACATTACAGGACTTTAAATAGAACCATGAGGAAACCTGCAGAAAATGTTTTACTGAAATTTCCACAGAAGAACGTTATTTCTTAACGTACTCTGAACATTCTGAGAACATGATTTTAAAAAGAACCACAAGGAAACCCGTAGAAAACATTATGCGGAAGTACTGAAATTCCCATAGAAGAATGTTGTTATTTAACATTCTCTGAACATTTTGAGAACATTACTCTAAAAAGAACCACGAGGAAACTTGTAGGAAATGTTATACAGGAGTACTGAAATTCCCACCTAATGTACATACAGTGCATTCGGAAAATATTACACACAATACCCCATAATGTTAAAGAAAGGTTTTTAGAAATTTTTGCAAATATATTAAAAAGAAAAAACGTAAATATCACATTTACATAAGTATTCATTCCTTTTACTCAGTCCTTTGTTGAAGCACCTTTGGCGGCGATTACAGCCTTGACTCTGATAGGGTATGACGCTACAAGCTTGGCACACCTGTATTTGGGGAGTTTCTCTCCTTCTCTGCAGATCCTCTCAAGCTTTTTCAGGTTGGATGTGGAGTATCGCATCACAGTTATTTTCAGGTCTCTCCAGAGATGTTCGATCGGGTTCAAGTCCGGGCTCTGGCTGGGCCACTCAAGGTAGCCTAGTGGTTAGAGCGTTGGACTAGTAACCGGAAGGTTGCAAGTTCAAACCCCCGAGCTGACAAGGTACAAATCTGTCGTTCTGCCCCTGAATAGGCAGTTAACCCACTGTTCCTAGATCGTCATTGAAAATAAGAATTTGTTCTTAACTGACTTGCCTAATTAAATAAAGGTAAAATAAATTTGTCTTGGCTGTTTGCTTAAGGTCATTGTCCTGTTGGAAGCTGAACCTTTGCTCCTGTCTGAGGTCCTGAGCACTCTGGAGCAGGTTTTCGTCAAAGATCTCTCTGTACATTGCTTCATTCATCTTTCCCTCGATCCTGACTAGTCTGTCAGTCCCTGCCACTGAAAAACATCCCCAAAGCATAATGTTGTCACCACCATGCTTCACCGTAGGTATGGTGCCAGGTTTCCTCCAGATGTGATGCTTGGCATTCAGGGGAAAGAGTTTAATCTTGGTTTCATCAGACCAGGGAAGCTTGTTTATCATGGTCTGATAGTCTTTAGGTGCCTTCTGGCAAACTCCAAGCGGGCTGTCATGTGCCTTTTACTGAGGAGTGGCTTCCATCTGGCCACTCTACCACAAAGGCCTGATTGGTGGAGTGCTGCTGAGATGGTTGTTCTTCTGGAAGTTTCTCCCATCTCTACAGATGAATTCTGGAGCTCTGTCAAAGTGACCATCAGGTTCTTGGTCACCTCGCTGACCAAGGCCCTTCTCCCCCGATTGCTCAGTTTGGCTGGGCAGCCAGCTCAAGGAAGAGTCTTGGTGGTTCCAAACTTCTTCCATGTAAGAATGATGGAGGCCACTGTGTTCTTGGGGACCTTCAATGCTGCAGACATTTTTTGGAACCCTTCCCCAGATCTGTACCTCGACACAATTCTGTCTCGGAGCTCTACGGACAATTCCTTCGACTTCAAGGCTTGGTTTTTGCTCCACGTAATATGTGGAAAACGTCAAAGGGTCTGAATACTTTCCGAATACACTGTGTGTGTGTGTGTATTTATATATATAATTACATCAAGTTGATCAGAAATGCAGTGTAGACCTAGTTAGTTGTAAATTACTATTGTAGCTGGAAACTGATGATTTTTAATGGAATATCTACATAGGCTTACAGAGGCCCATTATCAGCAACCATCACTCCTGTGTTCCAATGGCACGTTGTGTTAGCTAATCCAATTTATCATTTTAAAAGACTAATTGATCATTAGAAAACCCTTTTGCAATTATGTTAGCACAGCTGAAAACTGTTGTCTGATTTAAAGAAGCAATAAAACTGCCCTTTAGACTAGTTGAGTATCTAGAGCGTCAGCATTTGTGGGCTCGATTACAGGCTCAAAATGGCCAGAAACAAAGCACTTTCTTCTGAAACTCGTCAGTCTATTCTTGTTCTGAGAAATTAAGGCTATTCCAGGCAAGAAATTGCCAAGACACTGAAGATCTCGTACAACGCTGTGAGCTACTCCCTTTACAGAACAGCTCAAACTGGCTCTATCCAGAATAGAAAGAGGAGTGGGAGGCCCCGGTGCACAACTGAGCAAGAGGACAAGTACATTAGAGTGTCTAGTTTGAGAAACAGACACCTAACAAGTCCTCAACTGGAACCTTCATTAAATAGTACCCGCAAAACACCAGTCTCAACGTCAACAGTGAAGAGGCGAGTCTGGGATGCTGGCCTTCTAGGCAGAGTTCCTCTGTCCAGTGTCTGTGTTCTTTTGCCCATCTTAATCTTTTCTTTTTTTGGCCTGAGATATGGCTTTTTCTTTGCAACTCTGCCTAGAAGGCCAGCATCCTGGAGTCACCTCTTCACTGTTGACGTTGAAAGAGCCAGTCCTCATGAGAGACAGTTTCCAGGCCTACAAACCTGACTCAGTTACACCAGCTCTGTCGGAGGAATTGGCCAAAATTTACATAACTTATTGTGGGAAGCTTGTGGAATTCTACCCAAAACGTTTAACCCAAGTTAAATAATTTTAAAGGAAATGCTACTAAATACTAATTGAGTGAATGTAAACTTCTGACCCACTGGGAATGTGATGAAAGAAATAAAAGCTAAAATAAATAATTCTCTCTACTATTCTGACATTTCACATTCTTAAAATAAAGTGGTGATCCTAATTGACCGAAGACAGGGGATTTTTTACTAGGATTAAATGTAAGGAATTGTGAAAACCTGAGTTTAAATGTATTTGGCTAAGGTGTATGTAAACTTCCCACTTCAACTGTATTTATTGTGGTAAACCGTGGGTGTGTTGGGTTGAGCGTGCAGAGATTGACACAGAGACAGGGAGGCTTTAGTCCGCAAAAACAACTTTACTAAGACAGAAAATAAACATAACAAAGAAAATCACTGAGATTTGGCTCTGTCCTTCTTCTCTCCTTTCGCTTGGTGTCAGTCTCTCCCCGTTCCCTCTCGCGGTGTGCCACCGGGCTCCTTTTATTTGGCCTCCCCGGCTGGTTGACACTTTCCTCTAATTACCTCCACTTAGAGCTGTCTGTGTCGGGGTGCCCAGCTCCCGTATTCCGAGCATAGGGAGTCAACGTCTCCTCACGTACCTCCCCTCTATTACCATCCCCCGGGGTAGACCTCATGGGATACCACATATACATGTGAATGTGTGTGTTATATATATATATATATATATATATATACATACACATATACATACAGTTGAAGTCAGAAGTTTACATATACCTTAGCCAAATACATTTAAACTCAGTTTTCCACAATTCCTGACATTTAACCCTAGTAAATATTCCCTGTCTTCGGTCAGTTCTATTTTTGTTTCATCAGACCAGAGTACATTTCTCCAAAAAGTACGATCTTTGTCCCCATGTGCAGTTGCAATCCGTAGTCTTGATTTTTCATGGCGGTTTTGGAGCAAGGGCTTCTTCCTTGCTGAGCGGCCTTTAAGGTTATGTCGATATAGGACTCGTTTTACTGTGGATATAGATACTTTTGGATATAGATACTTTTGTCCCTGTTTCCTCCAGCATCTTCACAAGTTCCTTTGCTGTTGTTCTGGGATTCATTTGCACTTTTCGCACCAAAGTACGTTCATCTTTAGGAGACAGAACGCGTCTCCTTCCTGAGCGGTATGACGGTTACGTGGTCCAATGGTGTTTATACTTGCATACTATTGTTTGTACAGATGAACGTGGTACCTTCAGGAGTTTGGAAATTGCTCCCAAGGATGAACCAGACTTGTGGAGGTCTAAATTTTTTTCTGAGGTCTTGGCTGATTTATTTGGATTTTCCCATGATGTCAAGCAAAGAGGCACTGAGTTTGAAGATAGGCCTTGAAATACATCCACAGGTACACCTTCAATTATCTGAAATTCTGTCAATTAGCCTATTAGAAGCTTCTAAAGCCATGACATCTTTTTCTGGAATTTTCCAAGCTGTTCAAAGGCACAGTCAACTTAGTGTATGTAAACTTCTGACCCACTGGAATTGTGATACAGTGAATTATAAGTGAAATAATCTGTCTGTAAAACCCCTACTGTGACGGTTTAAAATGGATATTGGATAACGACAACCTCGTTGGATAATGGTGCTTCGCATGAGTTACTTATTTGAGCGGCCTTTGCAATTAATGGCTGTTTTTTTATGGATTGTATGTTACGATGCAAGTCATGCGGCCATGCAAGCTCTTTTGTCCCCTGGTTTCATGCAGCATTCATTAAGATGTTTATTGATCTGATGCATCCATGCGTAATGTGTAAAGCCTCCAAGTGACATTCCTTGCTTATTTCTGCTTATCTTGTCAATGTTGAGCTTGTTAACGGTCATTACTGAAGTGTAAAATTGTTGTAGACTAGTGCACTTGTATTGTTTTACTAGCGTTAATATTAATGATGCAAATAAAAACCCTTAAGCACTCTCCATACTCCTTATCAGTAACAGTACATGTGTGCAATCACCTGGCCTTGCTATTCTACCTACCTGCAGCCATTCTCTTTGTAAAGTAGGCTAACAACTTTAGTCATCTGTTGTTTTTCATGTTTTAAAATGTTCTTTGCATTGAGAGTTTTCTGATGCAGTGATTTCCTAGTAGCCTAATGTTTTCATTATATGCTATCTCTACAGATATTTTTCTCCAGCTTGTGACCCACATTATGGGTCTGTGGGACTGAGTCACAAGGGAAAGGGAGAGGAGAGAAAGAAGGATAGTGTATGGGGTGGAGAAGGGGAAGGGCAGCTGATTGAGTCTGTGCTTAATGAGACCATTAGGGGGGACAGGCGCTTGGGTGAGAAGGGGCCCCTCCAACTCCCTCCACATATGCTACAATGTCATCACACAGGATTCACATTAACTTATTCCAGCAGGAGGGGAATAAGAGCTGACTATCCCTCTCCAGACACGTCTGTCGTCAGCCAACAGTATCTATCTTAGCCTACGGTATCATATGTTAATGGTACTCAGATTGTTTTGATTCCTATTATGTCTATTTAAAACTCCAAAGCTCTGGAGGCTTTCTGTTTGGTCAATCTCTCTGTAGCCATTCTATTTTCAGACTGTTGAAAGCCACAGATTGATCCGAGATGAAAGATACACTGATTGCAGTAGGACCGCTGAGTTTGTAAGACTCTCTAAAGGAAACACATCTCATTTCAGGTCATTATCTTTTTTTTTTTTTTTTTTTGAATATTACCCCTTTTTCTCCCCAATTTCGTGGTATCCAATTGTTGTAGTAGCTACTATCTTGTCTCATTGCTACAACTCCCGTACGGGCTCGGGAGAGACGAAGGCTGAATGTCATGATTTTTAATGCATTTATTTGCAAATTATGGTGGAAAATAATTATTTGGTCACCTACAAACAAGCAAGATTTCTGGCTCTCACAGACCTGTAACTTCTTCTTTAAGAGGCTCATCTGTCCTCCACTCATTACCTGTATTAATGGCACCTGTTTGAACTTGTTATTAGTATAAAAGACACCTGTCCACAACCTCAAACAGTCACACTCCAAACTCCACTATGGCCAAGACCAAAGAGCTGTCAAAGGACACCAGAAACACAATTGTAGACCTGCACCAGGCTGGGAAGACTGAATCTGCGATACGTAAGCAGCTTGGTTTGAAGAAATCAACTGTGGGAGCAATTATTAGGAAATGGAAGACATACAAGACCACTGATAATCTCCCTCGATCTGGGGCTCCATGCAAGATCTCACCCCGTGGGGTCAAAATGATCACAAGAACGGTGAGCAAAAATCCCAGAACCACACAGAGGGACCTAGTGAATGACCTGCAGAGACCTGGGACCAAAGTAACAAAGCCTACCATCAGTAACACACTACGCCGCCAGGGACTCAAATCCTGCAGTGCCAGACGTACTGGTTTAAGCAGGGGGGCACATGTCTAGGCCTGTCTGAAGTTTGCTAGAGAGCATTTGGATGATCCAGAAGAAGATTGGGAGAATGTCATATGGTCAGATGAAACCTCTTTGGAGGACAAAGAATGCTGAGTTGCATCCAAAGAACACCATACCTACTGTGAAGCATGGGGGTGGAAACATCATGCTTTGGGGCTGTTTTTCTGCAAAGGGACCAGGATGACTGATCCGTGTAAAGGAAAGAATGAATGGGGCCATGTATCGTGAGATTTTGAGTGAAAACCTCCTTCCATCAGCAAGGGCATTGAAGGTGAAACGTGGCTGGGTCTTTCAGCATGACAATGATCCCAAACACACCGCCCGGGCAACGAAGGAGTGGCTTCATAAGAAGCATTTCAAGGTCCTGGAGTGGCCTAGCCAGTTTCCAGATCTCAACCCCATAGAAAATCTTTGGAGGGAGTTGAAAGTCCGTGTTGCCCAGCAACAGCCCCAAAACATCACTGCTCTAGAGGAATTCTGCATGGAGGAATGGGCCAAAATACAAGCAACAGTGTGTGAAAACCTTGTGAAGACTTACAGAAAACTTTTGACCTCTGTCATTGCCAACAAAGGGTATATAACAAAGTGTTGAGAGAAACTTTTGTTATTGACCAAATACTTATTTTCCACCATAATTTGCAAATAAATTAATTAAAAATCCTACAATGTCATTTTCTGGATTTCTTTTCTCGTTTTGTCTGTCCTAGTTGAAGTCTACATATGATGAAAATTACAGACCTCTCTCATCTTTTTAAGTGGGAGAACTTGTACAATTGGTGGCTGACTGAATACCTTTTTGCCCAACTGTATTATCAACTGAGACTGAGGAGCTGGCCGTTTACAATGGGCAGCTTTTCATCCAAGCTACTCAATACTGCCCCTGCAGCCATAAGAAGTTAACACCCCTACTCTTACGATAAGTGCCATGGGATCTTTTAATGACCTCAGAGAGTCAGGTCACCTGTTTAACGTCCCACCCGAAAGACGGCACCCTACACAGGGCAGTGTCCCCAATCACTGCCCTGGGGCATTGGGATACTTTTTTTTAGACCAGAGGAAAGAGTGCCTCCTACTGGCCCTCCAACACCACTTCCAAATAAATAACAAATACAAATAGACTTGGTCTTATCCATAATAATCTCATCATGTAGGTAATTTACCCGCACTGTATCTGCGAGCTGTTGGCTGGAGTGCACGTGCCACGACCAGAGTGGGCACGTTTGCTATATAATGCACAAGTTTGTGTCAAAACTATCGGTAGAGTTAAAAATGCGATGGAAACCCATTTAACTAATATTTTTATTCGGCACATGGGAATTTTACTGCGAAAGTTATTTTTATGTGCACGAGTTCATCTCGCACAGTCTCTTACCTGCAACAAGTCAGTTGGTTGAAAACACATCTCTGGTGAGAAAATGCCATTATTGTTTTATGCAGATTTTTAGAAAATCACAAATTGGATGGAAACCTAGCTACTGTGACATAAATAAGACATCAGGCTTTAAAGGGTTAAATGTTGAGCTCCAGTCTTGGTAGATTTCCACTGATGCCCTAGAGCAACTTATTGTGTATAGGGTTTAACTCTTGAGTGTTGGATTCTACTTTCAAGTTGTTCCTAGCCTAGCCCCGATCCCACACCTGTTCATAACCCCTCATGGATCTCCAAGGACTATAGATGTTATCAACAATATGGTATAAGCTCCAGCTACAATTTTGATTGACCAGGAAGAGTTTACACCATTTCGCTACTATGACCTATCCAATCATATATTGACTGTATGAAATAAAATGCATTGGCTTTTGAAAGTGTCATGATATTCTCCCAAGTGACTGTGAGTAGCGTGTTCAATTATGTTGCACTGGCAATTGTGGATAGGCGGCAGAGACCTTTAAGTCTGATAGATTTAGGCCTTATTCTGTAGAGCTGAGCATTGGTTGGACTCATTAAACTTGTTAGTCAGCTCTACTACTTAAATTGTTACTATCTATTTAATTTGCATGACCTTCATCAGAAGACATGGCATCTCCTCAGATCCACTGTGACATTTTGTCCAGGGGCCTCACCTCCTGTTTTAACAGAGCTCAGCTGATGTGACCTTTTGTGTCGATCAGCATGACATCACTGTTCCCTCATCATTTCTCTTCCACACTCCCTCCAACACTTGCTTATCAAATAGTGGATATCATTACACCTTCATCATTCTCATCTCTACCTGTCCTGCATTGTCTGCCCTTTAAGAATATCTTCCACCCAATAGTGCCCTGAACCCTGTTTAAAGTAATTGAATAGACATTGTGTGTCCTAGGGGTGCTGAATGTATTTCACTGACCAATAGAAACAACCACCAGAGGTCCCCATTGTAATATGGACCAGCATGTATTGAGGCAAGCTACTGTACTTTAAACCGGTGAAAATCCTTTGCTGTGCTCTGTGAAGATGTCCTTGCATTTTCCATCCTATTGATTTAATTGTATGATATAACCTTTTATAGTAAATGGGTATAGGCCTAATCTGAATTTGTGCTTGTTTGCAGTATGTAGTTGTCTGGTCATAAATATGTAGAAGGTAGGTTGTCGGGTCAGAAATATGCAGAAGGCAGGTTGTCGGGTCAGAAATGCCCTGCGCTATGATGAAACTGGCTGGTAGTGTTTTTCTACTTTTTCTGTTTTTTCTTTCGTTGTACAGTACTGGTCAAAAGTTTGGACACACCTACTCATTTCAGGGTTTTCTTTATTTGAACTATTTTCTACATTGTAGAGTAGTAGTGAATACATCAAAATGATGAAATAACAC
Source organism: Oncorhynchus mykiss (assembly GCF_013265735.2). Classification (NCBI taxonomy): domain Eukaryota; kingdom Metazoa; phylum Chordata; class Actinopteri; order Salmoniformes; family Salmonidae; genus Oncorhynchus; species Oncorhynchus mykiss. The sequence goes on from NC_048575.1 coordinate 13,458,616, forward strand.
ATGGAATCATGTAGTAACCAAAAGTGTTCAACAAATCAAAATATATTTTATATTTGAGATTCTTTAAAGTAGCCACCCTTTGCCTTGATGATGGCTTTGCACACGCTTGGCATTCTCTCAACCATCTTCATGAGGTTGTCACCTGGAATGCATTTCAATTAATAGGTGTGCCTTGTTAATTTGTTGAATTTCTTTCCTTCTTAATGTGTTTGAGCCAATCAGTTGTGTTGTGACAAGGTAGGGGTAGTATACAGAAGATAGCCCTATTTGGTAAAAGACCAAGTCCATATTATGGCAAGAACAGCTCAAATAAACAGTCCATAATTTAAAAAATATATATTTTGTTATTGAACCTTTATTTAACTAGGCAAGTCAGTTAAGAACAAATCATTTTTTACAATAACGGCCAAACCTGGACAACGCTGGGCCAATTGTGCGCCGCCCTGTGGGACTTCCAATCACGGCCGGTTGTGATACCGACTGGAATCAAACCAGGGTCTGTAGTGATGCCTCTAGCACTGAGATGCAGTGCCTTAGACCGCTGCGCCACTTGGGAGCCACGTACTTTAAGACATGAAGGTCAGTTCATCCGTAAAACTTCAAGAACTGTTAAAGTTTCTTCAAGTGCATTGCAAAAACCATCAAGCGCTATGATGAAATTGGCTGTCATGAGGACCACCACAGGAATGGAAGACCCAGAGTTACCTCTGCTGCAGAGGATAAGTTCATTAGTTACCAGCCTCAGAAATTGCAGCCCAAATAAATGCTTCACGGAGTTCAAGTAACAGACACATCTCAACATCAACTGTTCAGAGGAGACTGCGTGAATCAGGCCTTCATTGTTGAATTGCTGCAAAGAAACTACCACTAAAGGACACCAACAAGAAGAAGGGACTTGCTTGGGCCAAGAAACACGAACAATGGACATTATACCGATGAAAATCTGTCCTTTTGTCTGATGTCCAAATTTGAGATTTTTGGTTCCAACCGCCGTGCCTTTGTGAGACGCAGATTAGGTGGACGGATAATCTCTGCATGTGTGGTTCCCACTGTGAAGCATGGAGGAGGAAGTGTGATTGTGTGGGGGTGCTTTGCTGGTGACACTGTCAAAGATTTATTTATAATTCAAGGCACACTTAACCAGCATGGCTACCACAGAATTCTGCAGCGATATACCATCCCATCTGGTTTGTGCTTAGTCCCACTGTCATTTGTTTTTCAACAGGACAATGACCCAACACACCTCCAGGCTGTGTAAGTGCTATTTGACAGAGATGGAGAGTGATGGAGCGCTGCATCAGATGACCTGGCCTACACAATCATCCGACCTCGACCCAATTGAGGTGGTTTGGCATGAGTTGGATGGCAGGGTTATGGAAAAGTAGCCAACAAGTGCTCAGCTTATGTGTGAACTCCTTCAAGACTGTTGGAAAAGCATTACAGGTAAAGCTTGTTGAAAGAATCCCAAGAATGTGCAACGCTGTCATCAAGGCAAAGGATGGCTACTTTGAAGAATCTCAAATATATTTAGATTTGTTTAACAATTTTTTTGGTTACTACATGATTTCATATGGGTTATTTCATTGTTTTAATGACTTCACTATTATTCTACAATGTAGAAAATAGTAAAAAAATAAAGAAAAAAACATTGAATGAGTAGGTGTGTCCAAACTTTTGACTGGTGCTGCACATTACATTGTTGATGTAACAGTAGGCTACAAGCTCAAGGCAGCCTATGCAGCAACTTCAGTTCACTCCTGTTTGTTATACAGAAAATGTTTTGCTTATACACATTCACACAGTACATTTTTTACTGAAATAATATTATCCAATACTATTGAGAGGGCCCACGTACACATAAAAAAGTATCATTATTCAAATAGTGGGTTTAAAGCATTATCTTTTAACATCAGACAGCCATGCACTTCTGTGTGAACTCCAAAGTTGTAATTAGCTGACTTAGTTTGAGAGTCATTTTAGAGCTACGCTAATTTTCCCATCTGCAAAGATCTCAAAGCTTAGAGAAGGCCCTTTTTTTCTCCCTAATTACAATTATATAATGAGATAATAAAAGTTACATTTTGTCTCTCAGCTGGCCCACACAAAAACAGAAATTATTAGCCTCCCGCTATGAATATGTATGAACTGCTGTTGACCAAAGAAAGATCACCAAGCAAAGTCTTCATCTGCTGAAAGCACATATTGAACTTTCATCAATTAAATTATTTGAAAATGCCCCAGGCCTATTGTCGGTCTCTTTCAATACTATCATTACATATTTAATTATAAAAAGTCATTTGTTTCTGGAATTATCGAATTCACATTAGAATATACAGATGCATTGCTTTGGAATCCAGTTGAACAAGGAGTTATTCGTGATAAATAATCTTCTAAGGAGCACAGAAGTGAAACTGAAGAGGTATTAAGGGTTGAGAGTGTACTTCTTAATTACAGAGGGTTTGTTGGCCAACAACGAGGCATAACACCCACAGAACTGTGCCAGATATCGATCCATTTCTCATTACGAAGTTGGCCCATTGTAATTTTCTAGTTATCACTCAAAAGTTCCACACTGGAGTCTATGGAAATGACCATTGATTTTTTTTAAATTATTTTTGCGAGTGCAGACAGTTGAGGTAGTTAGGCGAGAGTCGCCCATCTCCATCTTTCCACTTCTAGAGCGGACCTTTTTTTACAATGAGTACGTGTGCGCCTAAGTTGAAAAATGTAGGCGCACACAAGGAAATTTAGGAGCACAATGAAGAATATTTGATGCAATATAGCTAGAATCCACATTTTTCAAGGCGGACTTGTGCTTCTAAATTAATTTCAGGTCACACAGCAAAATATTTAGCTGCATATATGAGTAAAATGGTTGCCTTGTGGAGCCCTGCATCAGCAGTCCTCTCGTTCTCGTTAGCCCTACCCTTTTTCTGCTCATGATGGGATTAGTGGGAGCTGTGCCATTGGCTAAATGGAGTTAACGGCCCAGATGTCCTAGTTACCTTGTCTTTGATGGTGATCTTCTAAATTAACACAATGTTATTTTTTAAAAATTCAGTCATCTTTCAGGGTTACATAAATTAGATATCTTAGGGGGTGTTTTTAGCCCACATAAACCTAAGCGCTTACAGGGTATGTTAGATTATATTACTTGCATGCAGAGAAAGAGGTGCCAATAAAAGTAATCCATTGATCGATATACTGTATAAAGTGATACTTTTATTATGACTCTGTTGTTTTGTTGTCCAGCTACACCAGTGTTACAGCTAATGCACTTGGCATTAGTTGGAAACAGAGACTGGTTGAAAGGGGCTAACAATCTTAGGTTGAGTGGATGCAGGGATTTACAGTTGAAGTCGGAAGTTTACATGCACTTAGGTTGGAGTCATTAAAACTCGTTTTTCAACCACTCCACAAATGTATTGTTAACAAACTATAGTTTTGGCAAGTCGGTTAGGACGTCTACTTTGTGCATGAATCAAAATCAAATCAAATGTATTTATATAGCCCTTCGTACATCAGCTGATATCTCAAAGTGCTGTACAGAAACCCAGCCTAAAACCCCAAACAGCAAGCAATGCAGGTGTAGAAGCACGGTGGCTAGAAAAAACTCCCTAGAAAGGCCAAAACCTAGGAAGAAACCTAGAGAGGAACCAGGCTATGTGGGGTGGCCAGTCCTCTTCTGGCTGTTCCGGGTGGAGATTATAACAGAACATGGCCAATATGTTCAAATGTTCATAAATGACCAGCATGGTCAAATAATAATAATCACAGGCAGAACAGTTGAAACTGGAGCAGCAGCATGGCCAGGTGGACTGGGGACAGCAAGGAGTCATCATGCCCGGTAGTCCTGAGGCATGGTCCTAGGCCTCAGGTCCTCCGAGAGAGAGAAAGAAAGGGAGAAAGAGAGAATTAGAGAGAGCATACTTAAATTCACACAGGACACCGGATAGGACAGGAGAAGTACTCCAGATATAACAAACTGACCCTAGCCCCCCGACACATAAACAAATCCCTACTGCAGCATAAATACTGGAGGCTGAGACAGGAGGGGTCAGGAGACACTGTGGCCCCATCCGATGACACCCCCGGACAGGGCCAAACAGGAAGGATATAACCCCACCCACTTTGCCAAAGCACAGTCCCCACACCACTAGAGGGATATCTTCAACCACCAACTTACCATCCTGAGACAAGGACGAGTATAGCCCACAAAGATCTCAGCCACGGCACAACCCAAGGGGGGGTGCCAACCCAGACAGGAAGATCACATCAGTGACTCAACCCACGCAAGTGACGCACCCCTCCTAGGGACGGTATGAAAGAGCCTTAGTAAGCCAGTGACTCAGCCCCTGTAATAGGGTTAGAGGCAGAGAATCCCAGTGGAAAGAGGGGAACCGGCCAGGCAGAGACATCAAGGGCGGTTCGTTGCTCCAGAGCCTTTCCGTTCACCTTCACACTCCTGGGCCAGACTACACTCAATCATAAGACCTACTGAAGAGAAGAGTCTTCAATAAAGACCTAAAGGTTGAGACCGAGTTTGCGTCTCTCACATGGGTAGGCAGACCATTCCATAAAAATGGAGCTCTATAGGAGAAAGCCCTGCCTCCAGCTGTTTGCTTAGAAATTCTAGGGACAATTAGGAGGCCTGCGTCTTGTGACCGTAGCGTACGTGTAGGTATGTACGGCAGGACCAAATGAGAGAGATAGGTAGGAGCAAGCCCATGTAGTGCTTTGTAGGTTAGCAGTAAAACCTTGAAATCAGCCCTTGCCTTGAAAGGAAGCATGTGTAGGGAGGCTAGCACTGGAGTAATATGATCACATTTTTTGGTTCTAGTCAGGATTCTAGCAGCCGTATTTAGCACTAACTGAAGTTAGTGACACAAGTAATTTTTCCAACAATTGTTAACAGACAGATTGTTTCACTTATAATTGACTGTAGCGCAATTCCAGTGGGTCAGAAGTTTACATGCACTAAGTTGACTGTGCCTTTAAACAGCTTGGAACATTCCAGAAAATGTTGTCATGACTTTAGAAGCTTCTGATAGGCTAATTGACATCATTTGAGTCAATTGGAGGTGTAGCTGTGGATTTATTTCAAGGCCTACCTTCAAACTCATTGCCTCTTTGCTTGACATCATGGGGAAATCAAAAGCAATCAGCCAAGACCTCAGAAAAAAATGTAGTCCTCCACACATCTGGTTCATCCTTGGGAGCAATTTCCAAATGCCTGAAGGTACCACGTTCTTCTGTACAAACAATAGTAAGAAAGTATAAACACCATGGGTACCACGCAGCTGTCATACCGCTCAGGAAGGAGACGTGTTCTGTCTCCTAGAGATTAATGTACTTTGGTGCGAAAAGTGCAAATCAATCCCAGAAAAAACGCTATAAAAAAGCCAGACTATGGTTTGTAACTGCACATGGGGACAAAGATCGAACATTTGAGAAATGTCCTCTGGTCTGATGAAACAAGAATAGAATTGTTTGGCCATAAAGATGATCGTTTTGTTTGGAGAAAAAAGGGGGAGGCTTGCAAGCCGAAGAAAACCATCCCAACCGTGAAGCACAGAGGTGGCAGCATCATGCTGTGGGGGTGCTTTGCTGCAGGAGGGGCTGGTGCACTTCACAAAATAGATGGCATTATTAAGAAGGAAAATTATGTGGATATATTGAAGCAACATCTCAAGACATCAGTTATAGCTTGGTCGCAAATGGGTCTTCCAAATGGACAATGACCCCAAGCATACCTCCAAAGTTGTGGCAAAATGGCTTAAGGACAACAAAGTCAAGGTATTGGAGTGGCCATCACAAAGCCCTGACCTCAATCCCATAGAAAATGTGTCAGCAGAATGGAAAAGCGTGTGCGAGCAAGCAGCTCTATAAACCTGACTCAGTTACACCAGCTCTGTCACCCAACTTATTGTGGGAATGTTTGACCCAAGTTAAACAATTCAAAGGCAATGCTACCAAATACTAATTGAGTGTATGTAAACTTCTGACCCACTGGGAATGTGATGAAAGAAATAAAAGCTGTAATAAATCACTACTATTATTCTGACATTTCACATTCTTAAAATAAAGTGGTGATCCTAACTGTCTTAAGACAGGGAATTGTTACTAGGATTAAATGTCAGGAATTGTGAAAAACTGAGTTTAAATGTACTTGGCTATGTAAATTTCCGACTTCAACTGTATATGCATAGCTTACTGCTAAATGTGCTGTACCAGCACTCCAGTATAACACTACCCCATACACTTCATCATCGGTGGCTACTGCCGTATTTTGCTTTGTGCACCGAGGCTTGTTAAAACCGTCTGTGTCAAGTTTGGTCTCTGAAGTAAAGGGAACATTATATTGTTATCATTATGTTTTGACAAGAACATGCATACATCGAGCAGCTGTCAGAGCAGTTGTTTAGAAGAATGACCTGTTAAGGTCTACATCGGTTTTAGTTTATTTAATTAAAACAGCAGAAACACCACACACATTGCAAACACACACATTACAGTACTCACACACACTGCTCAGACACACTCACTAACTGAATTGTCGTTAGAGCTGGTGGTCCCTGTATTCATGTCACTTGGCTCCTCCAACTTCAAATAGACTTGTATCCTTTGCTTGAATGACACCACTGGGAGTGTAATCGTATGAGCCACTGAGACCTGCTGGCCCTCTGAGTGAACGGCTGCCTCCAAAACGCTTAGGTCATGATAGCCCGTCTGGCGGCGTATCAAAACCAGTCAACAAGGCCTCGGAGAGACAAATGGAGCATCTACAGTAAACAGCTGTGATGGAATGAGGGAGAGAGAATAGACACGCACTGGAGCAGAAAACCAGTTAGGTCCATTCTCTCTCAAGAACTCAACACCAGTTATAACAGAGCTAAAGCAACTATGAAGCACCTCTCCTGTGGCAGGAAGTCAACCCAGCCATTTCATCTGCCAAATTTCTTTAATTTGGACGCCATTTTGGGTCACTTACGTTGTAGTCACCCTAGCACAACAATTCTTCAAACCCTGGATGTCACAGTAAACACTTCAGTTGCAGAGTTGCCAACATTTTGAACTGTTGCCTGCATGCAGAAGTTTTGTACTGCAAAAATGTGGATCCACAGTACACAAATCTGATGTGAAGAGCTTGTGCTGTTTGGAGACTGAGGGTGTTCAGGTCAGAGTAAGCTTGCCCTCTGCTGGTAAAATGGGCACACCAGCTGAAGAGTTTGACAAACACCTCTTAATAGTAGTGATGGGGGGAAAAATCTATACAGATATATATATCGGGAAATTATTTTTGACGATATATCGTATAGTATCATTTTGACAATATCTACACTACCGTTCAAAAGTTAGAAATGTCCTTGTTTTTGAAAGAAAATGTAAAAAATGTTGTCCGTTAAAACATCAAATTAATCAGAAATACAGTGTAGACATAGTTAATGTTGTAAATGACCATTGTAGCTGGAAACTGATGATTTTTAATGGAATATGTACATAGGCGTACAGAGGCCCATATCAGCAACCAGCACTCCTGTGTTCCAATGGCACGTTGTGTTAGCTAATCCAAGTTTATCATTTTAAAAGGCAAATATATATATATATATATATATATATATATATACACACAGTGCCTTGCGAAAGTATTCAGCCCCCTTGAACTTTGCGACCTTTTGCCACATTTCAGGCTTCAAACATAAAGATATAAAACTGTATTTTTTTGTGAAGAATCAACAACAAGTGGGACACAATCATGAAGTGGAACGACATTTATTGGATATTTCAAACTTTTTTAACAAATCAAAAACTGAAAAATTGGGCGTGCAAAATTATTCAGCCCCCTTAAGTTAATACTTTGTAGCGCCACCTGTTGCTACGATTACAGCTGTAAATTGCTTGGGGTATGTCTATCAGTTTTGCACATCGAGAGACTGACATTCTTTCCCATTCCTCCTTGCAAAACAGCTCGAGCTCAGTGAGGTTGGATGGAGAGCATTTGTGAACAGCAGTTTTCAGTTCTTTCCACAGATTCTCGATTGGATTCAGGTCTGGACTTTGACTTGGCCATTCTAACACCTGGATATGTTTATTTTTGAACCATTCCATTGTAGATTTTGCTTTATGTTTTGGATCATTGTCTTGTTGGAAGACAAATCTCCGTCCCAGTCTCAGGTCTTTTGCAGACTCCATCAGGTTTTCTTCCAGAATGGTCCTGTATTTGGCTCCATCCATCTTCCCATCAATTTTAAACACCTTCCCTGTCCCTGCTGAAGAAAAGCAGGCCCAAACCATGATGCTGCCACCACCATGTTTGACAGTGGGGATGGTGTGTTCAGCTGTGTTGCTTTTACGCCAAACATAACGTTTTGCATTGTTACCAAAAAGTTCAAGTTCAAGTGCACCTTCTTCCACATGTTTGGTGTGTCTCCCAGGTGGCTTGTGGCAAACTTTAAATGACACTTTTTATGGATATCTTTAAGAAATGGCTTTCTTCTTGCCACTCTTCCATAAAGGCCAGATTTGTGCAATATACGACTGATTGTTGTCCTATGGACAGAGTCTCCCACCTCAGCTGTAGATCTCTGCAGTTCATCCAGAGTGATCATGGGCCTCTTGGCTGCATCTCTGATCAGTCTTCTCCTTGTATGAGCTGAAAGTTTAGAGGGACGGCCAGGTCTTGGTAGATTTGCAGTGGTCTGATACTCCTTCCATTTCAATATTATCGCTTGCACAGTGCTCCTTGGGATGTTTAAAGCTTGGGAAATATTTTTGTATCCAAATCCGGCTTTAAACTTCTTCACAACAGTATCTCGGACCTGCCTGGTGTGTTCCTTGTTCTTCATGATGCTCTCTGCGCTTTTAACGGACCTCTGCGACTATCACAGTGCAGGTGCATTTATATGGAGACTTGATTACACACAGGTGGATTGTATTTATCATCATTAGTCATTTAGGTCAACATTGGATCATTCAGAGATCCTCACTGAACTTCTGGAGAGTTTGCTGCACTGAAAGTAAAGGGGCTGAATAATTTTGCACGCCCAATTTTTCAGTTTTTGATTTGTTAAAAAAGTTTGAAATATCCAATAAATGTCGTTCCACATCATGATTGTGTCCCACTTGTTGTTGATTCTTCACAAAAAAATACAGTTTTATATCTTTATGTTTGAAGCCTGAAATGTGGCAAAAGGTCGCAAAGTTCAAGGGGGCCGAATACTTTCGCAAGGCACTGTATATATTTTTTCACCTTTTATTTAACTTGGCAAGTCAATCAATAACAAATTGTTATTTTCAATGAAGAGTGGGTTAACTGCCTTGTTCAGGGGCAGAATGACAGATTTTTATTTGCCCTGTCAGCTCGGGGATTCAATCTTGCAACGCACTAACCACTAGGCTACCTGCCGCCCCCAACTGAAGATTTCGTACAACGCTGTGTACTACTCCCTTCACAGAACAACGCAAAACTGTCTCTAACCAGAATATGAAATGTACATTAGAGTGTCTAGTTTGAGAAAAAGACACCTCACAAGTCCTCAACTGGCAGCTTCATTAAATAGTACCCACAAAACACCAGTCTCAACGTCAACAGTGAAGACGCGACTCCGGGATGCAGGGTTTCTATGCAGAGTTGCAAAGACAAAGTCATATCTGACTGGCCAATAAAAATAAAAGATTAAGATGGGCAAAATGACAGACACTGGACAGAGGAACGCAGCCTAGAAGGCCAGCATCCCGGAGTCGCCTCTTCACTGTTGACGTTGAGATTGGTGTTTTGCGGGTTCTATTTGTTGTTATTTTAATTGACAAAAAAATAGCTTTTCTTTCAAAAACAAGGACATTTCTAAGAGACCCCTAACTTTTGAACAGTAGTGTACATATCATTTTGCCCCATCTTTTTAAATAGGGAATTTGTTTTCAGCACTTTTATTTCCATGACTGATCAAAGCTCGTTTTCTCATGACTCTCTTGTCACTCTGCAGCGGAGATAAAGTAGTGAGCAATATGTTTGAATCACCATAAATTCACAGTATGTATCGCAATACATATTATAGAATTGTGAGAATCGCAATACATGTCGTATTGGCACCTAAATGTTGTTATAAAATTGCAATTCCCAGCCCTACTTAATATGTTTACCCTGTTCTTTATCAAATATTATTTATAGATACTGTTCTGCAGTTGTTCTGGAAATGCTGAAAAGATGATTCACAAAAACTTGGATTTCATAATTAAGCAATAAGGCCCGAGGAGGTGTGGTATATGGCCAATATACCACGGCTAAGGGCTGTTCTTATTTACGACGCAACACGGAGTGCCTGGATACAGCCCTTAGCCGTGGTATATTGGCAATATATCACAAACCCCTGAGGTGCCTTATTGATATTATATACTGGTTACCAACTTCATTAGAACAGTAAAAATAAATGTTTTGTCATACCCATGTTATACGGTCTGATATACCATTGTTGTCAGCCAATCAGCATTAAGGGCACGAGCCACCCAGTTAAAATGCCAAATATTCTCTGTGACCCATTTAGTATTTTATGGAAGATCATTTGATGATCTGTATTATTTCTTAGGAACTAGCTTTATCTTTACAGTGATTGTTGAATTCAATGTTGTGTTGTGTAGCAATATAGGACAATTTGTGAGTTCTCAAATTTCTATGTAGTTAATAAAAAAACGACATAGAACATACCTATCGTGATGCTGTGTAGTGTAATTCAGATAGTGAGGCAAAACAAATGTATTTCTTAGGAAGAGGAGACTCACCAGATCCAATCAAGGTCTTAATAATATTTAATTAATTCAGTCTTTGTTTTTATCTCTCATTTTAAAGGCTAAATACAAAATGGAGATGAAAGATGTGCTCTTTCGCTCATGCTTTTGATCCTCATATCGCAAGATGTCATGGCCAATGTAATTAACCTGATTTTGAAAACACTGATAAACAACAAGCCAGCAGAAAGAACCACAAGCTTTAGTATTGTACAAGTTGGATGCAGCACAGAATCTCAGCTGTCTGTTTGACAGTTCTGACTGTATGGATGTAATGTATTCACTTACCTGTTATAATGGGTGTAACGGCCGTTGTTGGTGGAAGAAGGTGAGGACCAAGGTGCAGCGTTGTATGTGTCCATATTTATTAAAATGAACACGGAAATAACAAAAATACCAAAGAGAAACGACCGAAAACAGTTCTGGCTGGTGCGTGGACACAAAACAGAAAATAGAAAATAATCACCCACGAAACACAATAGAAAACCAGCTACCTAAATATGGTTCTCAATCAGGGACAACAATAGACAGCTGCCTCTGATTGAGAACCATACCAGGCCAAACATAGAAATAGCAAATCATAGAAAAACCAACATAGACAACCCACCCAACTCACGCCCTGACCATACTAAAACGGAGACATAACAAAAGAACTAAGGTCAGAACGTGACAGTACGCTCCCCCCTCCAAAAGGTGCGGACTCCGGCCGCAAAACCTGAACCTATAGGGGAGGGTCTGGGTGGGCGTCTGTCCGCGGTGGCGGCTCTGGCGCGGGACGTAGACCCCACTCCACCCACCATAGTCTTTCTCCGCCTCTTTATCCGCCTCCGTGGCCTCTTAAGAGCGGCAACCCTTGCCGCAGACCTCGGCCTGGGGACCCAAGCCACGGGTCCCGACTGGACGGGAGACTCCGGCAGCTCCGGGCATGTGGAAGACTCTGGCAGCGCTGGACAGGCGGGAGCACCTGTAGGGAGGAGACGGAAAGACAGCCTGGTGCGGGGGGCTGCCACCGGAGGGCTGGTGCGTGGAGGTGGCACCGGATAGACCGGACCGTGAAGGCGCACTGGAGCTCTTGAGCACTGAGCCTGCCCAACCTTACCTGGTGGAATGCTCCCCGTAGCCAGGTCAGTGCGGCGAGGTGGAATAACCCGCACTGGGCTGTGCTGGCGAACCGGGGACACCATGTGTAAGGCTGGTGCCATGTACTCCGGCCCGAGGAGAGGCACTGGAGACCAGATGCGCTGAGCCGGCTTCATGGCACCTGGCTCGATGCCCACTCTAGCCTGGCCGATACAAGAAGCTGCTCTGTATCGCACCGGGCTATGCCTGCTCACCAGGGACACCGTGCGCCTCACGGCATAACACGGTGCCTGCCCGGTCCCTCTCTCCGCTTTAAGCACGGGGAGTTGGCTCAGGTCTCCTACCTGACTTAGCCACACTCCCCGTGTGCTCCCCCAATACATTTGAGGCTGCCTCTCGGACTTCCTTGCCAGCAGTGTTCCCTCAAAGCGCTGGCTCCTTTTACCTACTGCCTCCGCTCTCCTGGCTGCCTCCACCTGTTCCCATGGGAGGCAATCCCTTCCAGCCAGGATCTCCTCCCATGTGTAGCAACCCTTGCCATCCAGAATGTCCTCCCATGTCCATTCCTCCTTATAGCGCTGCTCCTGCTGCCCATTACCACGCTGCTTTGTCCTTTGGTGGTGGGTGATTCTGTAACGGCCATTGTTGGTGGAAGGTGAGGACCAAGGTGCAGCGTGGTATGTGTCCATATTTATTAAAATGAACACGGAAATAACAAAAATCCCAAAGAGAAACAACCGAAAACAGTTCTGGCTGGTGCGTGGACACTAAACAGAAAATAGAAAATAATCACCCACGAAACACAATAGAAAACCGGCTACCTAAATATGGTTTTCAATCAGGGACAACGATAGACAGCTGCCTCTGATTGAGAACCATACCAGGCCAAACATAGAAATAGCAAATCATAGAAAAACGAACATAGACAACCCACCCAACTCACGCCCTGACCATACTAAAACAAAGACATAACAAAAGAACTAAGGTCAGAACGTGACAATGGGTTTTAAACTATATGGCAAAGCACATTTTTATTGGGAAATCTGCTGAATAGTGGTATTTGCATAAAACATTCTCATTTAAATACTAATTTAATCTGTGCCCACACCGAAGTGTGTGTGTAATCATTTGCAATACTGAGGTGTCCAGAGACAGGTATGCATGTCCTCTGGGCATGACTCTACATATTGTTTTGTGGAGATGCGTCCTCATCCCATTGCACTCGGAATCTGGAGCCTTTAATTGAAATGCATTGCATGGCCCCACAGAATACCCATCTTCATCTAACTGCTGCCGAGAATTTTATTGACTTATTGCGAAATCACTGCCCGCATGACCCTGCCATTTAACAGATTTGGGGTGTATTATGCTTAACTCTGCTGGTGTTCTACACAACCCCAAATGAGCGGCCGTTCCACTTGACAATGAACGCTCGCGCCCGAACATAAACAACTATTTTTATTGGCCCGGAGGCAGTGTGCTCCCAGTCAATGTGTTGTAAATCATCTGCAAGCATGCAAACATACCTTGATAATTTGTCTTGTAGTCGAACCTATGTGACCAAACCCAAATCAGCCCCTCCTCCAGTTAGGGAGGGCCCAGCAGAGTCCCATCCTGGTAACAGTATCACGGGTTACTGTCAGAGAAGAGGATTTAGAGGAGGGCATCAATTACCTGTCAACTGGGCGCCGAAGACGTGGATGTCGATTTAAGGCAGCCCCCGTACCTCTCTGATTCAAAGGGGTTGGGTTAAATGCGGTAGACACATTTCAGTTGAAGGCATTCAGATGTACAACTGAATAGGTATCCCCCTTTCCCTTTTTCCTTTCCACTTGAAATACTCTCCTAAATTCTGCCATGCAGTTCATGGTCAAAACATGAATTTAAAAAAACTAAAATCCCTAATTAATCTCTCGCTGACATATTCCCCTAAACCAAAGTGTGCAAGTGTAGCATAGATGGTTCTGTGAACTATGATCTTTTAATGAGTAAACTTGCTTGAGACCTGAAGACTCGTTAGCTTGCCAAGCTAATGTCTAGGCTTTAGCTCAACAGGTTAACAGAGTCGTGTGACGTGTAGACAACCCAGGTTGAAACTCAGTCCTCACACTATCTATCGCTCAACGTGTTCTTTTGGCATACTGTTTGTCTTGAGTCTGCATACTCTGTGGCTACCTTGGCATTAAATAAGTGCCTTCAATTTGTCCCTCAATGATTTTCACCCCCTCAGCTTTGGGAGACTCTTGATGCGTGAAATTAGGAGATGGGTAGGGAAAGTAGATAGAAGAGCCTGGTTTGGGATTGGCCAAAGATCTCAAATAAACCTGGAAATTCTCACACAGAAAGTAGAACAGGTGAGACTTTGGGATAAACCATTCACTATTTTATTTAATCTAGGCATGTTCGAGCTCAAAGCCTAAGATTTTCTTTTTTTGACCCCTTTTTCTCCCCAATTTCGTGGTGTCCAATTGTTGTAGTAGCTATCTTGTCTCATCTCTACAACTCCCGTACGGGCTCAGGAGAGACAAAGGTTGAAAGTCATGCGTCCTCCGATACACAACCCAACCTAGCCACACTGCTTCTTAACACAGCGCGCATCCAACCCGGAAGCCAGCCACACCAATGTGCCGGAGGAAACACCGTGCACCTGGCAACCTTGGTTAGAGCACACTGCGCCCGGCCCGCCACAGGAGTCACTGGTGCGCGATGAGACAAGGACATCCCTACCGACCAAGCCCTCCCTAATCCGGACGACGCTAGGCCAATTGTGCGTCGCCCCATGGACCTCCCGGTCGCGGCCGGTTACAACAGAGCCTGGGCGCAAACCCAGAGTCTCTGATGGCACAGCTGGCGCTGCAGTACAGCGCCCTTAACCACTGCGCCACCCGGGAGGCCAAAGCCTAAGATTTTCACTGTACCCTGCAATCACACCTGCAACCTTGTACCTGTGACTTTTAAACACTCTGAATTTCTGAACTGATTTATTTCATGAAGCTGGACTCCTACAGATGTAGGATCTTAATTTGAGGCAGTTTGCTACAGCTGGAAAATAATCTGTCAGCAACAGGAAATGAGAATTATTATGTGGATTACAAACTTTAGAAGCCTTTTTAAACCTTGAATACACTACAAGTTTGCATTTCTTGCCGTGCAGGAACATTCTCAGTAATAAAAGAACGATCGAATTAAGGTCCTTCATCTGTACCAACACAGATTGTATGGTTTTGAACAGCTATATCATTATTTCCTGCCCACTACCAACCCACTGAGGGAGACACATTAAGGTTGAGCTGTATCTTTCTTTTCTAAAACAAATCTTATGTACCATCTTTATATGGTAGGCACAGCAGTGATGTAACTAGTAGTTTGGGGAATTCACAAAGAAGATATAGGAGATCAAGATAGAAAACTCCTGTCGTCCATCAATCTCGTCTTGATTTATGATTTGCATCTAGGAATACAGCCAAATGCTTTGATGTTAGACTCTAGCCTTTGATTTCCAGAGACGCTATAAAATTTGTAACGCTGGGCCATTCTTAGATATGAAGCCGCTCTCTTTTTATCCTAGCATATTGGTTGACTTTGTACTGCATTTGTGTTATGATATCCGTGAGGGTTTTACACATCCTTGCTGATCATTCAGTTTTGTCCTATGATGCCCCACCTGTAGACTTTTAATTATTTATGAGACATTTTGCAATAAGTGTGCGGTGTGTTAGGGCATGTGCTCCGGTGTCACTAATTTACATGCTGAAGCGATTCTCTGATTGTTGGCCACTCTGTTGCCCCAGAAACCACCTTGGGGAATATGATATGAGTTGTGTGTCTCTCCCGGTAAAACAGTAAACATAATACTTGTACTCAATCATTCCAAATGGGGTGTTTACAAGAGGTATCCGGCATCCGCAGGCTGTGACACTTGTCCCAGCGGTAAAGTGTGCCAATTTGTAATGACGTATCTGAATGCAGCCTTTTTCAAATTAGCACAGATTACCTACCTTTACCGCTGGGACTGGTTCTCAATCTGCCAAAAAACAACTCAGTCAAATATTTTCTGCTGAATACATTCCACAACATTGTGTTAGCTCACTGAACTGAAGCCAAAGCATTAGCTTGGGAAGCTAATGTGAGTCTTCAGGTCTCCAGAAGGGTTACTCATCACGTTACCACAGTTCACCAAAACTATGCCACCCCTGTTATAAGGTAATTGTCAACAACAACAAAAAACATTTCTACTACCGCATCTATGCTTGTTTACACTGAACTCTGGTTTTAAGATGTGAGAAAGGATCTAAAGAAAAACAGCTACTGTGACAGGAATGTTCTGTTAGACACTGTGTTCCCAGTTACAGTATGAGAGTACCTGGGGCCTCATTTATAACCGTTGTGCCAGGAATGTCCTGTTAGACACTGTGTTCCCAGTTATGAGAGTACCTGGGGCCTCATTTATAACCGTTGTGCCAGGAATGTCCTGTTAGACACTGTGTTCCCAGTTATGAGAGTACCTGGGGCCTCATTTATAACCGTTGTGCCAGGAACGTCCTGTTAGACACTGTGTTCCCAGTTACAGTATGAGAGTACCTGGGGTCTCATTTATAACCGTTGTGCCAGGAATGTCCTGTTAGACACTGTGTTCCCAGTTATGAGAGTACCTGGGGCCTCATTTATAACCGTTGTGCCAGGAACGTCCTGTTAGACACTGTGTTCCCAGTTACAGTATGAGAGTACCTGGGGTCTCATTTATAACCGTTGTGCCAGGAATGTCCTGTTAGACACTGTGTTCCCAGTTATGAGAGTACCTGGGGCCTCATTTATAACCGTTGTGCCAGGAATGTCCTGTTAGACACTGTGTTCCCAGTTACAGTATGAGAGTACCTGGGGCCTCATTTATAACCGTTGCGCCAGGAATGTCCTGTTAGACACTGTGTTCCCAGTTATGAGAGTACCTGGGGCCTCATATGAGAGTACCTGGGGCCTCATTTATAACCGTTGTGCCAGGAATGTCCTGTTAGACACTGTGTTCCCAGTTATGAGAGTACCTGGGGCCTAATTTATAACTGTTGCTTTAATTTCACACTAAATAACTGCGTGCACCATATCTGGGAAGACTGTGCACAAAAATATTGAGATTTCTAAATTTGGCACGTGCCATGGATACACATTCCCATTATAAATTAGACCTTTCCTAAAACTGTGCACTCGTGTACGAGCATTAAAACTTGCCTGAAACTATGGTGACAACGCCCTTATTTGTTGTATACTTTGGAAATATTGTAATTAGGTCCAGACAGTATCTAAAGGAAATAGCAATGGCAAACTAGATCAAATGTCTTTGGAGGTGTTAGCAGAGTGTTTTCTTTCGCAGTGCCATTTGTTGTACCTGACCGTTTCTGAATTGTTGTGGACCTGTAAACAGTTATTTTTGAATTCAATAATGTTTTGCATGAACTTTTCCCCGAACATAAATATGCTGCATTGTCTACTCTGATAAAAAAAAAGACCTGCAGTAGGCCTACACACTTCAATGCAAAATATCAACGGTCTGTTCACCTACCTACCTGTGTGATATTAACCACACTCCCTTTCAGATGCATAGAGCAACAACTTGAAATTATAATAGCCTTAATAGGCCCAATTAAATGAGAGATGGTAATTTGTTATATGGCTACTTCGGAAATATGAACTCATCATGGCCAGTCTGCAATGGTTATGATAGATATACAGTTGAGGTCGGAAGTTTACATATACCTTAGCCAAATACATTTAAACTCAGTTTTCCACAATTCCTAACATTTAAACCTAGTAAAAATTCCCTGTCTTCGGTCAGTTAGGATCACCACTTTATTTTAAGAATGTGAAATAATGGTAGAGAGAATGATTTATTTCAGCTTTTATTTCATTCATCACATTCCCAGTGGGTCAGAAGTTTACATACACTCAATTAGTATTTGGTAGCATGGCCTTTAAATTGTTTAACTTGGTTCAAACTTTTCAGGTAGCCTTCCACAACCTTCCCACAACAAGTTGGGTGAATTTTGGCCCATTCCTCCTGACAGAGCTGGTATAACTGAGTCAGGTTTGTAGGCCTCCTTGCTCGCACACGCTTTTTCAGTTCTGCCCACAAATTTTCTATAGTATTGAGGTCAGGGCTTTCTGACGCCACTCCAATACCTTGCAGGGGAGCAGTAACTCTGTTTTTCATTGTTTGGGAACATGACAATTCTGTGCCTAAACCCAAGGAGGTCTCCACCACAAAATCTCCTTCTGGAGGAACTTGTGTGGTCCCTCAGTTACAGAAAGAAGGGACTGAAACATCAGTAGCAAATACACAGTGGAGAACTTATGAAGCTTTACTCTCAGACCAACAGCCATGGGGGATCCAATGGCAGATAGCCAATCAAAAATTGCAGTTAAAGTGTCCACGACTGCATTAATGGACCGCAGCTGGCATGCCCAGCGAGTGTTTGAGAACTGTACAAATTCAGCTGATGCTATTCCAAGTTTGGACTGAGCTTCTTTGAACTTGTGGTGGTTAACTAGGGATGTACTGAAAAATGAATACACATTTTCCAAGAAACTGAAAACCCAGCAGCCTCCGGAATAGCCCTGCAAGTATGACACAACACCAAATTAAGCACATGAGCAAAGCAATGTACATAAATTGCCTCCGGATGCAGCACTCTGAAATGTGCTTGCACACCTCCTTTGGACCCACTCATGACAGCTGCACCATCATAGGTCTGTGCAACACACTTAAGGCCTGCTACCCCTCTCATTTGGAGCTACTGTTGCAACTCATTTGCAATTGATTGGGCGTCAAATGACTTGATTTCTGCGAGTGCTAGTAAACGCTCCTTAACTGTCCCCTCTGTTACATACCTAACACACAGTGCCAACTGTTCAGACTGCTCACCCGCCATAATGGCATACATTCCAGACTTTGACATCTCAGAGACGAAGGCGTCAGTAACCGCTTGAGCACAGCATTCGATCATGTCATTCTGAGATTCTGGAGAGAGAGACGTCACATTTGATGGAGTATTGTACATTTGCAGGAAAGGGTCAAACTCCTTCGAAAGCTCCATAGATTCAAGAAAGTTCCCTCTATTTGTGCTTTCACTAGATTCATCATTGGCACGGAAGGAGAGTCCCTGTCTTCCCAACATTGAGGTGACCGCAACAATTCTCCTCAGATATTCCCTTCTCTCTGCATTATCACTAGCATGGGCAGATGTTAAAATCTGAGCAATGTTCCCATGATTGCTTATTGCCTGGTAGCTTTGCCATGCCACAACATTGTTTCTGTGTTTGTGCCATCTTATGTTTACCGAAGATGAACAACGCTTTTTTTTCTCCAATTTTTGCAGCCATTACTGACAAAATAATAAAAATGTAATGTTTTTGCCAAAAACTATACATTGAAAGCAGAAAGCTGTGTTTTTATGGAAAGAGTACTCTACCCAATTGTATTTCTCAAACCAGCAGTGCTGAAATACCCTTTTCTGTGTACCAAAACTTTCGTGTGGGTAGCTATTCAGCTTCACTTGTCTGGGCCCAGTGTCTTTGTCACCTAAATTGCTCTCATTTTTGGAAGGAGTTGCTGCAGTGGTTTGATTACTTTCTTTCTCTGGATCTGTTTGTTGTCCCTCCCTCTCTGGATCTGTTTGCTGTTCCTCTCGCTCTGGACCCGTTTCTTGTCCCTCTTTCTCAGGGCATGCTTGCTCTCTCTCACTTATACAGCTCGCATGTTGTTGATCTCTGCCTTGCACAGAAGCCTCTCTTTCTGCATGACCCTAGGCATAAATAAAACGAGGTTCAACAAAAGTAAGACAAATGGTGCCCAGCCGATTGTGTTTTTTTGTTTGTTGATTTGCGTTGTTTGAAAATATTTTTTGAAACTTATTTTGCACATAATGTTACAGCTACCATCTCTTATGACCAAAAATAACTTCTAGACATCAGCACTGCGATTACTCACCACGGACTAGCAGAATCCTTTTTTTCCCTTTCACGACTCTGACGAGCCCGATGCGAAGGAAATACTGCTTCCTCGGGAACAGGCCCTGATCCCTATGATCTGCATTAAGAGGTGGTGGAGAAAGAGGGGCCGAAGGGCGGGATGCCTTTTGAGAATTCGTAGGCGATCGAATAAATCCTCACTTCCCTCCATTCTGCTAGCAAACGTGCAATCCTTGGAGAATAAAATCGCAGAGTTATGCAGAAGATTAAACTACCAACGGGACAATAAAAACTGTAACATCTTATGCTTCACGGAGTCTTGGCTGAATGACGACAATATCAACATACAGCTGACTGGTTATACGATGTACCAGCAGGATAGAACAGCTGCGTCTGGTAAGACAAGGGGTGGCGAACTATGTATTTTTGTAAACAACAGCTGGTGCACGATATCTAAGGAAGTCTTGAGCTATTGCTCGCCTGAGGTAGAGTATCTCATGATAAGCTGTAGACCATTGTGACCACCACTGTGACTGTACGTACATACTCCAACCAGAAGCCAAAAGCTAAAGCCCCCCTAAAAAAGGCCTAGCGACGTTCCTGCTTTTGTGTGTATATATAGTGTTTAGTAGTAGCTTTGTGCAGGAATAGTCTACTGTTGCCTTCTTGCAATGCAATACTTCAACCACTAGAACTGTCCGTAAGCACAGTCTTACGTCAAGTTCGGTTTTGATAAATACCTACTTTTGAATGAAAACTGCAACTTTTATAAATGAGGCCCATGGTCCTATGAGCAGTAACTACTAAATTAAGTCAGTGTTTTTTCTGTTTTGAATCAAAATTCTCTTTGCCCCATACTAAGCAGAGACAGTTTTAACTGATGAGCTGGTGAATGCATTAGCCAGAGTTCCTCTGTCCAATGTCTGTGTTCTTTTGCCTATCTTAATCTTTTATTTTTATTGGCCAGTCTGAGATATGGCTTTTTATTTGCAACTCTGCATAGAAGGCCAGCATCCCGGAGTCGCCTCTTCACTGTTGACGTTGAGACTGGTGTTTTGCGGGTACTATTTAATGATGCTGCCAGTTGAGGACTTGTGAGGTGTCTGTTTCTCAAAGAAGACACTCTAATGTACTTGTCCTCTTGCTCAGTTGTGCACCGGGGCCTCCCACTCCTCTTTCTATTCTGGTTAGGGCCAGTTTGCGCTGTTCTGGGAAAAGAGTAGTACACAGTGTTGTACGAGATCTTCAGTTTCTTGGCAATTTCTCACATGGAATAGCCTTCATTTCTCAGAACAAGAATAGACTGCCGAGTTTCAGAAGAAAGTCTTTGTTTCTGGCCATTTTGAGCCTGTAATCGAACCCACAAATGCTGATGCTCCAGATACTCAACTAGTCTAAAGAAGGCCAGTTGTATTGCTTCTTTAATCAGGACAACAGTTTTCAGCTGTGCTAACATAATTGCAGGTGGGTTTTCTAATGATCAATTAGCCTTTTAAAATCATAAACTTGGATTAGCTAACACAATGTACCATTGGAACACAGGAGTGATGGTTGTTGATAATGGGTCTCGGTATGCCTTCTCCAGATATTCCATAATAATTCTGCCGTTTCCAGCTACAGTAGTCATTTACAACATTAACAATGTCTACACTGTATTTCTGATCAATTTTATATTGTAATGGGCAATTTTTTCTTCTTCTTAGAAAACAAGGACATTTCTAAGTGACCGCAAACTTTTGAATGGTTGTGTGTGTGTGTGTGTGTGTGTGTGTGTATATTTATATATAAAGTTAGAAGTTTACATACACCTTAGCCAAATACATTTAAACTCAGTTTTTCACAATTCCTGACATTTAATCCAAATAACAATTCCCTGTCTTAAGACAGTTAGGATCACCACTTTATTTTAAGAATGTGAAATGTCAGAATAATAGTAGAGTGATTTATTTCAGCTTTTATTTATTTCATCACATTCCCAGTGGGTCATAAGTTTACGTACACTCAATTAGTATTTGGTAGCATTGCCTTTAAATTGTTTAACTTGGGTCAAACGTTTCAGGTAGCCTTCTACAAGCTTCCCACAATAAGTTGGGTGAATTTTGGCCCAGACAGAGCTGGTATAACTGAGTCAGGTTTGTTGGTCTCCATGCTTGCACACGCTTCTTCAGTTCTGCTGACACATTTTCTATAGGATTGAGGTCAGGGCTTTGTGATGGCCACTCCAATACCTTGACTTTGTTGTCCTTAAGCCATTTTGCCACAACTTTGGAAGTATGCTTGGGGTCATTGTCCATTTGGAAGACCCATTTGCGACCAAGCTTTAACTTCCTGACTGATGTCGTGAGATGTTGCTTCAATATATCCACGTCATTTTCATTTCTCGTGGTGCCATCTACTTTGTGAAGTGCACCAGTCTCTCCTGCAGCAAAGCACCCCCACAACATGATGCTGCCACCTCTGTGCTTCATGGTTAGGATGGGGTTCTTCGACTTGCAAGCCTCCCCCTTTTTCCTCCAAACATAATGATGGTCATTATGGCCAAACAGTTCTATTTTAGTTTCATCAGACCGAGGACATTTCTCCAAAAAGTACGATCTTTGTCCCCATGTGCAGTTTCAAACTGTAGTCAGACTTTTTTATGGCGGTTTTGGAGCAGTGGCTTCTTCCTTGCTGAGAGGCCTTTCAGGTTATGTCGATATAGGACTCGTTTTACTGTGAATATAGATACTTTTGTACCTGTTTCCTCCAGCATCTTCACAAGGTCCTTTGTTGTTGTTCTGCAATTGATTTTCACTTTTCGCACCAAAGTACGTTCATCTCTAGGAGACCGAACGTGTCTCCTTCCTGAGCGGTATGACAGCAGCGTGGTCCCATGGTGTTTATAGTTGTGTACTATTGTCTGTACATATTAACGTGGTGGCTTCAGGTGTTTGGATATTGCTCCCAAGGATGAACCAGACTTGTGGAGGTCTTATTTTGGTTTTCCCATGATGTCAAGCAAAGAGGCTCTGAGTTTGAAGGTAGGCCTTGGAATACATCCACAGGTACACCTCCAATTGACTCAAATTATGTCAATTAGCCTATCAGAAGCTTCTAAAGCCATGACATACTTTTCTGGAATTTTCCAAGCTGTTTAAAGGCACAGTCAATTTAGTGTAAACTTCTGACCCACTGGAATTGTGATAAGTGAAATAGTCTGTCTGTAAACTATTGTTGGAAAAATTACTTGTGTCATGCACAAAGTAGATGTCCTAACCGACTTGCCAAAACTATAGTTTGTTAACAAGATTTTTTTTTTTTTTAATGGTTGAAAAACGAGTTTTAATGACTCCAACCTAAGTGTATGTAAACTTCCGATTTAAACTGTATATATATATATGTGTGTGTATATATGTATATGTATGTTTGTATATATGTGTTTCTTTATATACACTGCTCAAAAAAATTAAGGGAACACTAAAATAACACATCCTAGATCTGAATGAATTAAATATTCTTATTAAATACTTTTTTCTTTACATAGTTGAATGTGCTGACAACAAAATCACACAAAAATGATCAATGGAAATCAAATTTATCAACCCATGGAGGTCTGGATTTGGTCTGACACTCAAAATTAAAGTGGAAAACCACACTACAGGCTGATCCAACTTTGATGTAATGTCCTTAAAACAAGTCAAAATGAGACTCATTAGTGTGTGTGGCCTCCACGTGCCTGTATGACCTCCCTACAACGCCTGGGCATGCTCCTGATGAGGTGGCAGATGGTCTCCTGAGGGATCTCCTCCCAGACCTGGACTAAAGCATCCGCCAACTCCTGGACAGTCTGTGGTGCAACGTGGCGTTTGTGGATGGAGCGAGACATGATGTCCCAGATGTGCTCAATTGGATTCAGGTCTGGGAAACGAGCGGGCCAGTCCATAGCATCAATGGCTTCCTCTTAAAGGAACTGCTGACACACTCCAGCCACATGAGGTCTAGCATTGTCTTGCATTAGGAGGAACCCAGGGCCAACCGCACCAGCATATGGTCTCACAAGGGGTCTGAGGATCTCATCTCGGTACCTAATGGCAGTCAGGCTACCTCTGTCGAGCACATGGAGGGCTGTGCGGCCCCCCAAAGAAATGCCACCCACACCATGACTGACCCACCGCCAAACCGGTCATGCTGGAGGATGTTGCAGGCAGCAGAACGTTCTCCACGGCGTCTCCAGACTCTGTCACATCTGTCACGTGCTCAGTGTGAACCTGCTTTCATCTGTGAAGAGCACAGGGCGCCAGTGGCGAATTTGCCAATCTTGGTGTTCTCTGGCAAACGCCAAACATCCTGCACTGTGTTGGGCTTTAAGCACAACCCCCATCTGTGGACGTCGGGCCCTCATACCACCCTCATGGAGTCTGTTTCTGACCGTTTGAGCAGACACATGCACATTTGTGGCCTGCTGGAGGTCATTTTGCAGGGCTCTGGCAGTGCTCCTCCAGCTCCTCCTTGCACAAAGGCGGAGGTAGCGGTCCTGCTGCTGGGTTGTTGCCCTCCTACGGCCTCTTCCACGTCTCCTGATGTACTGGCCTGTCTCCTGGTAGCGCCTCCATGCTCTGGACACTACGCTGACAGACACAGCAAACCTTCTTGCCACAGCTCGCATTGATGTGCCATCCTGGATGAGCTGCACTACCTGAGCCACTTGTGTGGGTTGTAGACTCCGTCTCATGCTACCACTAGAGTGAAAGCACCGCCAGCATTCAAAAGTGACCAAAACATCAGCCAGGATGCATAGGAACTGAGAAGTGGTCTGTGGTCCCCACCTGCAGAACCACTCCTTTATTGGGGGTGTCTTGCTAATTGCCTATAATTTCCACCTGTTGTCTATTCCATTTGCACAACAGCATGTGACATTTATTGTCAATCAGTGTTGCTTCCTAAGTGGACAGTTTGATTTCACAGAAGTGTGATTGACTTGGAGTTACATTTTGTTGTTTAAGTGTTCCCTTTATTTTTTTGAGCAGTGTATATGTGTGTATATACAGTGGGGCAAAAAAGTATTTAGTCAGCCACCAATTGTGCAAGTTCTCCCACTTAAAAAGATGAGAGAGGCCTCTAATTTTACACTTAAACTATGACAGACAAAATTAGAAAAACAAATCCAGAAAATCACATTGTAGGATTTTTAATGAATTTATTTGCAAATTATGGTGGAAAAAAAGTATTTGGTCACCTACAAACAAGCAAGATTTCTGGTTCTCACAGACCTGTAACTTCTTCTTTAAGAGGCTCCTCTGTCCTCAACTCGTTACCTGTATTAATGGCACCTGTTTGAACTTGTTATCAGTATAAAAGACACCTGTCCACAACCTCAAACAGTCACACTCCAAACTCCACTATGGCCAAGACCAAAGACCTGTCAAAGGACACCAGAAACAAAGTTGTAGACCTGCACCAGGCTTTTTTCTTTTTATGTGGGAGAACTTGCACAATTGGTGGCTGACTAAATACTTTTTTGCCCCACTGTATGTATGTATGTATGTGTGTATGTGTGTGTGTGTGTGTGTGTGTGTGTGTGTGTGTGTGCGCACACGCTGTACCAGTCCAACGTTTGGACACACCTACTTATTCAAGGGTTTTTCTTTATTTGTATTATGTTCTACATTGTGGAATAATTGTAAGGACATCAAAACTATGAAACAACACATTTGGAATCATGTAGTAACCAAAAAACTATAAATATATTTTAGATATATAAAATATATTTATATTTTCTTCAAAGAATCCACCCTTTGCCTTGATGACAGCTTTGCACACTTTTGGCATTCTCTCAAACAGCTTCACCTGGATTGTTTTCCAACAATTTTTTGAAGGAGTTCCCACAAAAGCTGAGCACTTGTTGGCTGCGTTTCCTCCGCTCTGCGCTCCAACTCATCCCAAACCATCTCAACTGGGTTGAGGTCTGGCGATTGTGGAGGCCAGGACATCTGATGCAGCACACCAACACTCTCCTTCTTGGCCAAATAGCCCTTAGTCAGCCTGGAGGTGTGTTGGATCATTGTCCTGTTGAAAAGCAAATGGGTGGGCGTATATCGCTGCAGAATTCTGTGGTAGCCATGCTGGTTAAGTATGCCTTGAATTCTAAATAAATCACTGACAGTGTCACCAGCAAAGCACCCACACACCATCACACCTCCTCCAGGCTTCATGGTGGGAACCACACATGTGGAGATCATCAGTTCATCTACTCTGCGTCTCACAAAGGCACGGCTGTTGCAGCCAAAAATCTCAAGTTTCTTAGCCCAAGCTCTTCTTCTTATTGGTGTCCTGTTAGTAGTGGTTTCTTTGCAGCAATTCAACCATGAAGTCCTGATTCACACAGTCTCCTCTGAACAGTTTATGTCGAGCTGTGTCTGTTACTTGACCTCTGTGAAGCATTCATTTGGCTGTAATTTCTGAGGCTAATGAATTTGTCCTCTGTAGCAGAGGTAACTCTTGGTCTTCCTTTCCTGTGGCGGTCCTCATGAGAGCCAATTTCATCATAGCGCTTGATAGTTTTTGTGACTGCACTTGAAGGAACGTTTAAGCTTTTAATGTTTTCCGGATTGGCTGTCCTTTATATATTAAAGTAATGGACTGTCGTTTCTCTTTGCATAATTGAGCTGTTCTTGCCATAATATGGACTTGATCTTTTACCAAATAAGGCTATCTTCTGTATACCAACCCTACCATGTCACAACACAACGGATTGGCTCAAACGCATTAAGAAGGAAAGAAATTCCACGGATTTAGTTTTGACAATTGAAATGCATTCCAGGTGACTAGCACATGAAGCTGGTTGAGAGAATGCCAAGAGTGTGCAAAGCCGTCATCGAGGCTAAGGGTGGCTACTTTGAAGAATCTCATACATAAAGTTTTAGATTTGTTTAACACTTTTTTGGTTGTTACATGATTCCATATGTGTTATTTCATAGTTTTGATGTCTTCACTATTATTCTTCAATGTAGAGAATAGTAAAAATAAAGAATCCCTTGAATGAGTAGGTGGGTCCATACTTTTGACTGGCACTGTACATACAAGCACACATCCACATTAAGTCTTGAATTGTGAGAGAAAAAGCTAAGCAGCTGCTGTGCTCCAGAAACTCAGCACTACTCGCAGAGCAACATTCACTGAGCAGAGCAGGTTTAAGTGATGAATCTGATCCAGACTGCTGACAGACGCCTGCTGTTCATAGAAACCGTTCCATTAATATTTAGATGTGCTCAAAAGATCCTTCAGGAGACAAAAAGGTGTCCTTAAGGAGAAAATGAATTACGATAACTTTGCTGCCAGAGAACAGCTTCTGTTACATCTGTAGTGTAAAGGAAATTTTTCAATTTAGCCCGTTTGTGTTGTTGACAACCAAATGCAAAATGTAACCTCCCTCTAATAACATACGTATTTTATATAGTCATTTTCATTACAAGGAGAATCTCAAAGACGCTGTAAATTAAGCAAAACAAATCTCTTGTGCGGTGGTCTTCCACAGTTTCAGATGATAAGATGTTGTTCAGCCAGGCAGTATCGAAAGGCTGGGCAGTAGCTTAAAGGTTGGGAGCTTCGATGGCACAGAGGACGCAGCATCAGTCAGTTACTTAGAAAAACCCGGAGATTTTCCATCAAACACCTTGTTCGTGTTCTCCTCCTCTGTAGGTAGGCTGGGCAGTCCACCACTGAAATGTAGCAACCACCTCGGTGATGCTTCGGCGGCAGCTATAAGTGGCAGAAAGACCACCGCACCTCGGCGGTAGTAGTCAGGAAACATTCCCCTCACACCGCTGTCCACATTGTTCATTCAATTAGGGTACTCCATGGGAAAAAGCTGGTGCTGTTGCATCATTCAAATGATCGCATAGCCAGCTAGCAAGCTAACTATCTAGCCAAGCCAAACAAACTGACTAGCCATTAGTTCAGCAACTCCATGGTTCAAAATCACCAGTTACTGTATCTCAGAAACACTCAAAAAGTTGGTCAAAAAAAAACAACTGAAAACAACAACATTTTTACAGTCAGTAGTTGGCCAAATGAAACAAATAGAATAACCGCAATATACCCCCCCCCCCCAATTGGTAGTTACACTCTTGTCCCATTTTGCGACTTCCATACAGTGTCGGGAAAGGTCAAGGTCGAGAGCCATGCATCCTCTGAAACACGACCCTGCCTAGCTTAACCTGGAAGCCAGCCGCACCAATGTGTCAGAGGAAACACCATACAACTGGTGACCAAAGTCCCCATGCATGCGCCCTGCCCGCTGCAAGGAGTCGCTAGAGCGCGATGAGACAAGGACATCCCGGTCAGCCAATCACTCCCCTAACCCAGACGGCACTGGGCCAATTGTGCGCCGCCTCATGGGCCCCCTGGTCACAGCCGGCTGCAACACAGCATGGGATCGAACCCGGGTCTGTAGTGACGCCTCTATCACTGCGATGCAGTGCCTTAGACCGCTGCACCACTCGTGAGGCCACCACAATATACTTCTGTGAATGAGAAAAAGCTATATTTTTTTTATCACAAACTGTGTGGAATGGCAGCACATTTTTATATATAAAGCCATAATACACAATCCTTAGATCTTTATCCTCTTATGTAGTAGCCTACTGCTATACTGACAGACCTCATCTAACCATCAATTTGGAGTCCAAACATTAGATGAAGGAAGTTTTACACTGCTCTGTGCCATTTAGGCTATCTGCTGCTAAATTCATTAGGATAATAATGATATGTTGCCCTGACAGGATGGGAAGGTCAGATGTAGTGTCTTGTCAAAATACCACTCCTATATGGCTTTCCCCTCCTCTTCAACTCTGTGGCCTCGGGCTTCTCAAAGGGGTAAATCTCGCAGTTTAGCATTTTTTCATCATGAATCTTGTTCCGTAATAGATACAAAGTCATAAAATCTGATTTTAAACCTAATCTTAACCCTAATGCCTAAACATAACCTTCAATTAAAACCAAAAATCAAATTTTTGTTTTCATGAATTTTTTGCTTACCAGACCGCACGCGTGCATGTTAATAAAAATATGAAAGGGTAAAAGTTTGTTTTCAAGTAATCTCTTCTCCTTCAGGCTTCTTCTTCTTTAGACTTTATATGGTGGTTGGCAACCAACTTTAAGGTGGATTACCACAACCAACTGGACTGGAGTATGGACCTTCATCTTTCAATCACCCACATGGATATATGCTCCTAAAAACCAATGAGGAGATGGGAGGGGCAGGACTTGCAGTGCGTAGAGCGCCACAAATAGAACCAAATAGACTCTCGTTGACGCGCACGAGCAGTGTGTGTGCAATGATTGAATAACATGTATGTGTAAATTTATTTTGCAAGCTCGCGCACAAGACATGAGCTGGACAGCATGTAAGGGGAGAATCGTACAGTGCTGCTTCCAGGACAAGACTCCTGACAATAAACATCAACCTGCGTAAATCTAATTGAGCTGCTAATGAGAAAAACAATAACATCTCCCCTCTTATGTTTTGTAGTGGGTCAGCCAGGGCTGCAGTTGGAGGTCTGATTTAACCAGTAAAAGCCTATTGAGTGTCGCAAGTTGTACCCTCTATTTATTTGTACCCATTATTTTAGAGAATGGTAACAGACAGAGGTTTCCAATCCATGTTGATGATTGTCTCTATATTAAGTTAAATACATTTGCATTTGTAGCCTATACGAATAAATCTGCTCCGAAGAAAGCTGTTAAATGGTCCAGGATTAGATGTTTTGAAATGATAGAACACTACAATCCAATCGTGCCAGGTGGGGACCACTGGCAGGTTGATTAGATTCTGGTTAGAGACAACAGTAAATCACTTTTAATAAATTCCAGCATCTTGAAATGAGTTCAATATCCTTTAAGGTGTGTCGGGGAGAGAGAGTGAGAAAGACCGAGTGGGGGATATTATTGGCTTGAGTAATGCAGTTAATAATGAAGCTATTGATTTCACTTCTGCGTGTCCCAGTTTAGTTTATTGTGCTGGATGAGTGCTGTCACCAGAATGAACCTTGACTTTACTAATTCCACTGGGAATCTAGGCTGATCAATTCAGTCTTTTGGTACTTTAAAATCACTTTAGGCTTTTCTTTTGCTGAGTCTGCCTCCATATGTTGTCTTGAAATGGCCATAGTGTTTGTTTCTTCTGAGTCTGCCTCCATATGCTGTCTTAAAATGGCCGTGGTGTTTGTCTGTGCTCATGCTTGGACAGGGGCACCTAGAGACGGAGGACATACACACATACATTCACACTCTTTGAAGGTGTAGATTCAATATTACTCAGTTCAGCCATCTCTTTGGTGTTATTCTGGATGTGTTCAGGGCTATCATGTCAACACAGCACCTCCTTTCATAATTGCACAACTGCACACAGTCACGGACAGAGACTCCATCAGAAAGACTTGGTTGGTGTCTTGGATTTGTAACCAGGATCTATGTCAACAACTCCTTCTTGCGTCACTGAAAACACACATACATATACACAACCTCATGCATGCGCACACACACAGATGGCCACCACAATATAGTTGTGACAGATTTCTTCTGTAGCCACGTACCTCAGTGGCATGAGGATAGAACTGTGCCTTACGTGGAAATAAACTAAACTTTGGGGATGAGATGAGCCCATTATTGCACAATTAAGGCACCGATTTAAAGTTACAGGTTTTGGGGTCGAGATCAGTTCATAATGTGTCCCAAAGTAATACATATAGCATGCATCCCACAGACATTTGGTCGCCTGAAGCATGGCTTACTATTCATCATTGTCATTAAAGATGGTGTCTGCAGTAGTGGAAACAATGCCACTGTCCGCCCCACTTCTGTTATTGACAGTGTGACAAAATAACATTACTATTTTAGAGCCCCAATGGATGTTCATTGAAGATTTTCATACAGCAAAGTGGCAGTGCCGTCTCCTACAGTATCTGTCTATTTACTAAGAGTTCCCTTAACACTAATGGCTTGGCTGACCTGGACAGACTTCTTATTAGGTTGCTGTGGTAGCAGCACCCCTCTTGTGTAATTAATGGAGGGGAGTTTGAAGTCTGATTTGTATGAGACATGGTGTTTTCTCTACCCAGCAGGTAAAACGTTCTGTCAGGAAGACGCTGCTGTGAGCTTCAGACGGTGAATCCATCGACTTGCTGTCGTGGAAATGAGTATGGTCAACACTGGGGGGTGTTCACACTTTACACTTTGGCTGGTACTTCAAAGAAACCATGGAGAGGTCTATTTCCGTTGAGTTGCATTTTTTCCCCTATCATTTAGAGTTCTAAAGGTTTGTTTGGATAAGTAAATGTGGCTGAAAACAGGCTATCGAACCATTCAAGGGACACTTATTCTCCCAGGCTTCAAAGCTTCTTTCTTCCTGTTTAGGCCTTACTGGATTTATGTTCTCCCAGTGGGGATGGCTGTACCTAAGACTTTCAATGTCAAATCAAATGTTATTGGTCACATACACATGGTTAGCAGATGTTAATGTGAGTGTAGCAAAATGCTTGTGCTTCTAGTTGACAATGTAGTAATATCTAACAAGTAATCTTGTAACAAGTAACAAATTCACAACAACTACCTTATACACTCAAATGTAAAGGGATGAATAAGAGAATGTACATATAAATATATGGATGAGCGATGGCCGTGCGGCATAGGCAAGATGCAGTAGATGGTATAGAATACAGTATATACATATGAGATGAGTAATGTAGGATATATGAACATTATTAAAGTGGCATTATTTAAAGTGACCAGTGATACCTTTATTAAGTCCATTTATTAAAGTGGCTAGAGATGAGTCAGTATGTTGGCAGCAGCCACTCAAAGTTAGTGGTGGCTGTTTAACAGTCTGATGGCCTTGAGATAGAAGCTGTTTTTCAGTCTCTCGGTCCCAGCTTTGATACACCTGTACTGACCTCACCTTCTGGATGATTGCGGTGTGAACAGGCAGTGGCTCGGGTGGTTGTTGTCCTTGATGATCTTTTTGGCCTTCCTGTGACATCGGGGGTTGTAGGTGTCCTGGAGGGCAGGTAGTTTGTCCCCGGTGATGCATTGTGCAGACCGCACTACCCCCTGGAGAGCCTTACAGTTGAGGGAGGTGAAGTTGCCGTACCAGGCGGTGATACAGCCCGACAGGATGCTCTCAATTGTGCATCTGTAAAAGTTTGAGTGTTTTAGGTGAGAAGCCAAATTTCTTCAGCCTCCTGAGGTTGAAGAGGCGCTGTTGCGTCTTCCTCACCACACTGTCTGTGTGGGTGGACCGTTTCAGTTTGTCCGTGATGTGTACGCCAAGGACCTTAAAACGTTCCACCTTCTCCACTACTGTCCCATCGATGTGGATGGAGGGGTGCTCCCTCTGCTGTTTCCCGAAGTCCATGATCATCTCCTTTTGTTTTGTTGACGTTGAGTGAGAGGTTATTTTCCTGACACCACACTCCGAGGGCCCTCACCTCCTCCCTGTAGGCCATCTCGTCATTGTTGGTAGTCAAGCCTACCACTGTAGTGTCGTCTGCAAACTTGATGATTGAGTTGGAAGCGTGCATGGC
This sequence comes from Oncorhynchus mykiss, assembly GCF_013265735.2. Taxonomy (NCBI): domain Eukaryota; kingdom Metazoa; phylum Chordata; class Actinopteri; order Salmoniformes; family Salmonidae; genus Oncorhynchus; species Oncorhynchus mykiss. Next base: position 13,490,994 of record NC_048575.1, read on the forward strand.
TACGCAGTCATGGGTGAACAGGGAATACAGAGAGGGCTGAGAACGCACCCTTGTAGGGCCCCAGTGTTGAGGATCAGCCGGATGGCGATGTTGTTTCCTACTTTCACCACCTGGGGGACGGCCCGTCAAAGTCCAGGACCCAGTTGCACAGGACGGGGTGTCTCGAGCTTAAGGACGAGTTTGGAGGGTACTATGATGTTAAATACTGAGCTGTAGTAAATGAACAGCATTTTTACATAGGTATTCCTCTTGTCCAGATGAGATAGGGCAGTGTGTAGTGTGATGGCGATTGCATCGTCAGTGACCTATTGGGGCGGCAAACAAATTGGAGTGGGACTAGGGTATCAGGTAGGGTGGAGGTGATATGATCCTTAACTAGTCTCTCAAAGCACTTAATGATGACAGAAGTGAGTGCAACGGGCGATAGTAATTTAGTTCAGTTACCTTAGCTTTCTTTGGAACAGGAACAATGGTGGCCATCTTGAAGCAAATGGGGACAGTAGACTGGGATAGGGATTGATTGAATATGTCCGTAAACACACCAGCCAGCTGGTCTGTGCATGCTCTGAGGACGCGGCTAGGGATGCCGTCTGGGCCGGCAGCCTTGCGAGGGTTAACACATTTAAATATTTTACTCACGTTGGCCATGGAGAAGGAGAGCCCACAGGCCTTAGTAGTGGGCCGTGTCAGTGGCACTGTATTGTCCTCAAAGCGAACAAAGAAGTTGTTTAATTTGTCTGGGAGCAGGACGCCGATGTCCGCGACGGGGCTGGTTTTCTTTTTGTAGTTCGTGATTGACTGTAGACCCTGCCACATACGTCTCATGTTTAAGCCATTGAATTGTGACTCTATTTTGTCTCTATGCTTTGCTTGTTTGATTGCCTTGCGGTGGGAATAGCTGCACTGTTTGTATTCGGTCATATGTTTCCAGTCACCTTGCAATGATTAAAAGCGGTGGTTTGCACTTTCATTTTTGCTGGAATGCTGCCTTCAATCCACGGTTTCTAGTTAGGAAAGGTTTTAATAGTCACAGTGGGTACGACATCTCCGATGCACTTGCTAATAAACTCGCTCATCGAGTCAGGATATACATCAATATTGTTTGTTTGAGGCTATCCGGAACATATCCCAGTCCACGTGATCGAAGCAATCTTGAAGCGTGGAATCCGATTGGTCAGACCAGCGTTGGATAGACCTGAGCACGGGCGTTTCCTGTTTCAGTTTCTGTCTATAGGCTGGGAGCAACAAAATGGAGTCATGGTCAGCTTTGCCGAAGGCAGGTCGGGGGAGGGCTTTGTGTGCATCTAGGTAGTTAGAGAAGCAATCATTCAGAATGCATCCAGCTCGTTCAGCATCCAGCATTCGATATGCTGATAGAATTTAGGAAGTCTTGTTTTCAGGTTAGCATTGTTAAAATCCCCAGCTACAATAAATGCAACCTCAGGATGTATGGTTTCCAGTTTACAAAGAGTTCAGTGAAGTTATTTCAGGGCCGACGAGGTATCTGCTTGAGGGGGGATTTACACAGCTGTGACTATAATCATAGAGAATTCTCTTGGAAGATAATGCGGTCGGCATTTAACTGTAAAGAATTCTAGGTCAGGTGAACAAAAGGACTTGAGTTCCTGTATGTTAAGGCATACACCCCCGCCCTTCTTACCAGAGAGATGTTTGTTTCGGTCGGCGCGATGCATGAAGAAACCGGGTGACTTTACCGGCTCTGACAACATATACCGAGTGAGCCATGTTTCCATGGAACAGAGAATGTTACAATCTCTGATGTCTCTCTGGAAGGCAACTTGTGCTCTAATTTCATCCACCTTGTTATCTAGAGATTGGACATTGGCGAGTAATATGCTCGGAAGCGGTGGATGGTGTGCTCACCTTCTAAGTCTTACCAGTAGGCCGCTCCGTTTGCCTCTCCTCTGGTGACCACGTTGTTTTGGGTCGGCCTCTAGGATTAGATCCAGGGTGTAGGTCCGCTTCGGGAAAGACGTATTCCTGGTCATAATGTTGGTAAGTTGACATCGCTTTTATATCCAATAGTTCTTCCCGGCTGTATGTATTAACACTTCAGATTTTCTGGGCTAACAATGTAAGAAGTAATACATTTTAAAAAACATAGTTTCCTAAGGACCTGAAGCGAGGCGACCATCTATGTCAGCACCATCTTGCGTCCACTGGCATGGGGTGCTGGGGGGGAAAAAAGCATTGTGTTTGGTTTAAAGCATTCTCTTAGACCTAAACTTCAACTGGAGTTGTACATAAAGGGTGTGACCTTTTGAACAAGTTAAAGAAGCTGAAGTCAGTAAGTAACATTGGATGGTCAGTTATCATGGTCAAGTCATATTGACAAAGTTGTTGTGAAGATGGGGAGAGGTATGTGTTGTTATAAAAAGATGTTCTGCATTTTGGACACATATCAACTGTACTAGTTTTTCAGGCTTTGATGTTGTCCCATCTTGATTGCTGTTCGGTAATATAGTCAGGTGCAGCAAAGAAGACCTAGAAAAGCTGCAGCTGTCTCAAAGCAAAGCAGCATGCCTTGCCCCCAACTGCACACAGGGAACTAACATCAACAACATGCATGATAGTCTTTCATGGTTGAGGAGAAACCACTTGTATAATATATTTGCATACACTTAAAATAGACATACATACCCCACCAGACACGCCATTATGGGTTTCTTCACGGTACCCAAACCAAAAACAGATTTAATGAGTCACTCAGTTATGTATAGAGCTATGTCATTATGGAATGCTCTGCCACCAGAGGTTACTCAGGCAAAAAGTTAGTTTTGCTTAAAAAACAGATCAAAAAAACATATTGTATCACAGCGCCTCTTTCTAAAAATATAATTTAACTGTACTGAATATAAGAATATCTATATATGAATAGTGTGTAAACAGTATTTTTGTTTTCTCTTGGTGTCCTATATATACAGTACCAGTCAAAAGTTTGCACACACCTACTCATTCAAGGGTTTTTCTTTATTTGTACTATTTTCTACATTGTAGAACAATATTAGAGACATCAAAACTGTGAAATGACACAAATGGAATCATGTTAAAGTGTTAAACAAATCCAAGTATATTTTAGATTCTTCAAAGTAGCCACCCTTTGCCGTTGATGACAGCTTTGCACACTCTTGGCATTCTCTCAACCAGCTTCACCTGGAATGCTTTTCCAACAGTCTTGAAGGTGTTCCCACATATGCTGAGCACTTGTTGGCTGCTTTTCCTTCACTCTGCAGTCCAACTCATCCCAAACCATCTCAATGGGGTTGAGGTCGGGTGATTGTGGATGCCAGGTCATCTGATGCAGCACTCCATCACGCTCCTTCTTGGTCAAATAGCCCTTACACAGCCCGGAGGTGTGTTTTGGATCATTGTCCTGTTGAAAAACAAATGATAGTCCCACTAAGCCCAAACGAGATGGGATGGTGTATCGCTGCAGAATGCTGTGGTAACCATGCTGGTTAAGTGTGCCTTGAATTCTAAATAAATCACTAATGCAGAAATAATCTGTTCAACTACTCCTTCTCACAAAGACACGGCGGTTGGAACCAAAAATCTCAAATTTAGACTCATCAGACCAAAGGACAGATTTCCACCGCTCTAATGTCCATTGCTTGTATTTCTTGGCCCAGGTGCGTCTCTTCTTCTTATTGGTGTCCTAGTAGTGGTTTCTTTGCAGCAATTCGACAATGAAGGCCTGATTCACACAGTCTCCTCTGAACAGTTGGTGGTTTCTTTGCAGCAATTCGACCATGAAGGCCTGATTCACGCAGTCTCTTCTGAACAATTGCTGCTGAGATGTGTCTGTTACTTGAACTATGTGAAGCATTTATTTGGACTGCAATCTGAGGTGCAGTTAACTCTAATAAACGTATCCTCTGCTGCAGAGGTAACTCTGGGTATTCCTTTCTTGTGGCGGTCCTCATGAGAGCCAATTTCATCATAGCGCTTGATGGGTTTTGCACTTAAAGAAACTTGAACATTTCTTGACATTTTACGGATTGACTGACATTCATATCTTAAAGTATTGATGGACTGTCATTTCTCTTTGCTTATTTGAGCTGTTCTTGCCATAATATGGACTTGGTATTTGACCAAATAGGGCTATATTCTGTATACCAACCCTACCTTGTCATAACACAAATTATTGGCTCAAAGGCATTAAGAAGGAAAGAAATCCACAAATGAACTTTTAATTGCAAAGCATTCCAGGTGACTAGCTCATGATCTGGTTGAGAGAATGCCAAGTGTGCAAAGCTGTCAAGGCAAAGGGTGGCTACTTTAAGGAATCTCAAATATAAAATACATTTTGATTTGTCTAACACTTTTTTGGTTTCTACATCATTCCATGTGTTATTTCATAGTTTTGATATCTTTGCTATTCTATAATGTAGAAAATGGTAAAAAAAACTAAACAACCCTTGAAAGAGTAGCTGTGTCCAAACTTTTGACTGGTACTATAACACTTCAAACACACGGACAGTGTCATTGCGCAAAATAGTATGCAGCATCATCTGGATATGTATGCACCTCCTACTACCATTTCTGTCAAGCCGTCAATGCGTACAGTTTGACGCATACGTTCGATAAATCCAACGTATGCACCACACCGAACGCACTGCAACTGCCTCTGCAACGCAAAGATGCAAGGCAAATGCAGCGTTTCATTGGAAATGAATGTAATTCTGGTGTACCAAAATGCAATGACGCTGTCTGTGTGTTTGAAGCGTAACTCTTATTTAATTTGTATTTCTTAATTTTCATTGAATGTATTATCTTATATTGTTCTAGTCCATTACTGTGCTATACTTCGTAATGTATTTGTATGTTTTATGTGGACCCCAGGAAGAGTAGCTGCTGCATTTGCAGTAGCTAATAGGGAGCCTAATAAACTAATTTGAATTCTGAAGTTTAGTGTATGTCGCTGTCCACTACCGGGGGCTGAATCTGATTCAGGCTTTTGCAGTTTGTTCGTTTGGAGCACGTTTTATAGTTCCATACAGTGGGTGCTCCCCGTTGGTCGATAGCTAGGCGTTGACCACTTACTTTGCATTCTGTGAGTCACAGTTCTTCATTGCAGGTGGTTTTTCCCTGTGAGAAAGCAACAACGGGCACCAACATGGGTTTGTGAATGCTGGCCAGAGATAGAAGGGACTACCGACTCATGGCAGAGGAAGAATCAGTAAAAATGGCAGGCTGACAGCCATTGGCCATGTGGCAGATCTTAAGCCTTTGGTTGGATGTCCACTTGAAGGTTTCTGAAATTGGTTGGACTCCATAATGAGATTTGGATTTTATGTTTCTGTGGTAAGTTTTGGGGAGTTGGGTAAAGTAAGTTTCCCTTGTAAGCTAACCCTCAACATAAGTCAAGTCTAGTTCTTATTTAAAGTCATTGTAGATTCACAGTATTGTTTGGATGCTGCAATATTGGATGGTGCAATTGCTACATCTTTCTATGTAATGTGGCAAAAGCTTGTGGTAGCCCAAGGGAGTCCCTCTGACTGATGGGGTCTCTGAACTTCAGTCCAATAGGCTACCCAAGCCCATCTTTATTAGCCAATAGAGATCCTAATCAACGTGTGTGTGGTCAGGGGCATTGATTGTAGAAGACATATGGCTATTTCAGTCAGCTTGGCCTCATAGCTATACGAAACATGCTATACGTATTTCTGAGCACCTCCAAGACGTATGATATGTACTAATGGTCTAGTTACTTTAGACAGAAACTAAAGTAGGGAGGTTGGTAGGGGGAGGTTGCTTAGCTTGACCATCTAGCAATCCAAAGGTTGCGTGTTCCAGTCGTGTCTGGGACAACTGTAGCATTTTAGCTAACCCTTATTCTTACCTTAACCCAATTTACCTAACCTGCTGTGTATAAATTCTCCTAAACTTTGTCGTTTTAGTTCTCTTAACCTTTTACATAAATGATCCTAACCTTTGTCATTAGTTCTCCTAACCACCAATGTACACTGAAAAAAATATATAAATGCAACATGCAAAAATGTCTACAATTTTACTGAGTTACAGTTCATATAAGGAAATCAGTGAATTTAAATAAATTCATTAGGTCCTAATCTATGGGGTTCACATAACTGGGCAGGGGCGCAGCCATGGGTGGGCCTGGGAGGGCATATGCCCACCCACTTGGGAGCCAGGGCCACCCACTGCGGAACCAGGCCCAGACAACCAGACTGAGTTTTTCCTCACAAACTTGCTTCATTACGGACAAAAATACTCCTCAGGGTGGCTGGTCTCAGACAATCCCGTAGGTGAAGAAGCCGGATGTGGAGGTCCTTAGTTGCCGTGGGGCCGGTTGGACGTACTGCCAAATTCTCTAATTGGACGCAGACCATGGCTTTTGGTAGAAAAATTTACATTAAATTATTTGGCAACAGCTCTGGTTGACATCCCTGCAGTCAGCATGCCAATTGCATGCACCCTCAACTTGTGTCATTGTGTTGTGTGACAAAACTGCACATTTTTGTGTGGCCTTTTATTGTACCTGTGTAATGATCATGCTGTTTAATCAGCTTCTTGATATGCCACACCTGTCAGGTGGATGGATTATCTTGACAAAGGATAAAATGCTCACTAACAGGGATGTAAACAAATTTGTGCACAACATTGTAGATTAATAAGCATTTTTGTGCATCTGGAACACATGGGACCAACACTTTACATGTTGCGTTTATATTTTTTGTTCAGTATAAATTGCCCCAGTAATCGTCCTTTGTTACGACAAATCAACCTGGTCTTAGATAAATATTTTATGCCTGCTAAAGATTTGAACAAGGTTAAACTATGAACCAATGGGTCCACACAGATGTGTTGCTATTCATCATGTGGTTGGGAATGTATTGCTATTGTTACACCAACATGAAAAGACATTAGATGTTGCCATCATTGACCCAATACTATGTTGCTGCCTCATAATTGCGTTTGTTACAATTTCTCCAGTGGCCATCAAACGTTTGTTATTAAACACATATATCATAAACTAATTTATTGTGACAATGGTGTATTCTCATTAGGTTTACTTTTGTCTCTGGGGAAATGTGTGTATGTGATTCATATTAACATTTTTGCGGCAATGTCTCCATGTGTTTACAGATAGCAATTGTAGGCTATAAATGAAGCCGAGGAAATGTATTGAAATGAAAAATATTATGAGTCAAAGCCTCAACGAACATAAATTAACATGCAGTCCATGGGAAATTGAATGTTATCTTTATTCCGGTGGCAGCACGCACAACACGCGCTGACTGTCAACTATGGGTAGCTGTTCGAGGCTGGGAGCGGATTCTTATGTTCCGTTCAAACAAATAGGACCCGGAGCAGCCGGAGTGAACGTGGTGGTGTCCCATATTATGGAGATTATATATGATAGCCTTTGTGTACAACTCACGGCTACATATTTTACTTCGTAGTAAAAGACAGGCACTGACTCAGCCATCAATCAACAGGATATTTAAGAAAAATCAACGCATGTGCCTCACCAATGCGTAGTAAGCCCACCCACTGATGAACTAGAAGCCAAACCCAGGGTCTCACAGAACCGGCGTAGACCGTGGAAGAAGCGGTCCAAAACTATTCTAACGACGAGAATATCCTGAACAGAGGATCCTTTCTACAGAAAAAAATGAAGGAAAAGAACCTAATAGAGACTGCCAAAATGCAAGGGAACGTAATGGTAAGAAATACGTGTTTTGTTGAATTCGAAAGGTCAGATTTAAACGACGTGTTCGCTTGTAAACAATCCCGTCTTTTTAAAGTATTGGTTTCAACGTGCGTTTTTAGCGTTTGAATAACTGCGGAACAGTAAATGCATTGGAAACAGAATCGAATACTTTTTTCAGTAACTGGATTATATCCGGCTGTTGTAGGCAAGCTGTTGATGAGATTACATTATTTAATGACAGATCACACCCATGCAAGGGGATATGTTTTCAAATTATACCTCCTCTCTCATCTACCATGTGCTTTGCAGTTGTATAGCCTGAGTATGGAGCCTAGTGTTATCATGAAAAAAGCATATTATTAGTGAATGAATGAAAGTTTTCTAGTTGTCTTTTTCCATAGGGCACTGATTGATATTAATGCTGGGTTCAATTATAAGCCTTAGTTTCTATCTTATGTTGTGCTTATTAAGCTTTGAGGGCAAAACTGGCCTTTTGATCTGTTAGCTCTTGAAAGGGCTCATGAAATTTTAACCTCTCCTAAAGCTATGAATCTCAGGATATTACTGATATTTCGTGGGGACTGGGGAACCGCTGGGTTGGATTTCCAATCTCCATGTGTCAGGCGTCACTGGCTCCCTTTACTGAATACTCATTCAGAAAGTTCCCTGGGACCCCTGTGTGAAAGCCCTACCTGGTGTCTTAATTTTATGATGATTTGGGCTTGGCTTCAAAAACGTAGAGGTTTCTAGTCTACCTTGCACCGTTGATTTGCAGTGTCATATTTCTCATTCTGCTGGAGAGGAGGCGTCTCTTTACTGAAAAATGCTTGTAGTATACCCATTACAGAGGTGTTAACACTTTAAAGGTGTGTCCGGTTGTATTTATAAGTATTAAGGAAAAGCAAATCAATGCTGTCTGCAAAGCAAACCCTAGCCTAGACCCATATGAGCCCTACTTCTGAATGACACTTGCTCAGTTGGTAGAGCATGGCGTTGCAACTTTAGGGCTGTGGGTGTTGCTGTAGCCACTCACACGAAAATCGATGCATGCTCTACTGTGATTTGGATAAAAGCATCTGCTAAATGGCATACAATTGGGGCTATATTACTATGTTATTATTATTACTCATAAAGGTCTCATCGTGGGGCTAAGCAAAATCCTTCTACCTTGTGTGTTATGGTATAATATAGCTGGCTTTGCAAATGGTGGCTTTATTCATGTTCAACATGCCCTGCAGCTGTGCTCTACAAAACACTCAATACTGCTAGGTAATTGAGAACACAGCTGTTGAATCCGTTTTGAGAACATGGTTCCACTGTAGTACACTTTTATTCTCTAAATCCCATCATGCACAGCGGTTTAAAAGGGCCTTGTTTTCCCTCAGTATAGTTAAAAGTCTACCGATAAAGGTTTGTATAGGTTATGACTTAATTTCTTACCTTACCAAATAACATTTAAGTAAGCAAATTGGGAACTAACAGATTACTCTTGATGTGTTATGTGAATATATTCACTAGTAATATTCATATTATACTTTTCTTACTATGAAAGATGAGATTACATTTCCATTCAATCGTAACATTGAGGAAAGTGTACACCACCAAAGCAACATCAGTAGTCAGCATGTATTATTTTATTATTGGATCTGTTTCCATAAAATAGTGTGATGGTAGACAGATTGAGCTTTAATTCCAGGTTTGCCAACAGTAAGTTTTCCCTGACAACCTGTCCTTTCCACTTTACCCCTCCTTGACAACCTGTCCTTTTCACCTTACCCCTCCTTGACAACCTGTCCTTTCCACTTTACCCCTCCCTGACAACCTGTACTTTCCACTTTACCCCTCCCTGACCACCTGTCCTTTCCACTTTACCCCTCCCTGACAACCTGTCCTTTTCACTTTACCCCTCCCTGACAACCTGTCCTTTTCACTTTACCCCTCAAAATCTCCTGTGGATTGTATGTATTCTGTGAAATCCAACTGTCACGTTCTGACCTTTATTTCCTTTGTTTTGTCGTTATTTAGTATGGTCAGGGCGTGAGTTGAGGTGGGCAGTCTATGTTTGTTTTTCTATGATTTTGGGATTTCTATGTTTCGGCCTAGTATGGTTCTCAATCAGAGGCAGGTGTCGTTAGTTGTCTCTGATTGAGAATCATACTTAGGTAGCCTGGGTTTCACTGTTTGTTTGTGGGTGTTTGTTTCCGTGTCTGTGTTTTTCACCACACGGTACTGTTTCGGTTTTGTCATTTCACGTATTCGTTTATTGTTTTTATATTTCATAGTGTTCAGTGGTTTTGTTATTAAAAACGATATGGACACTTACCACGCTGCGTTTTGGTTCGATCCCTGCTACACCTCCTCTTCAGACGAAGAGGAGGAAATCAACCCTTAGAGAAACAGCCTTACATTGGAGTCATCGCGATCCTTCACTTAAAATAACTTGAACATTATTGAGTTGTGCCAATTGACAGCCTCTCACCTTTCCAACATTGACCTGTGGATTGAAATATTGATTGACACAATTGATTGATTTATCTACCTGTAAAATTGTTAGACCTCGAGGGTCCCTCAACTAGGTGGCGGCCAGATGGAAAATCTACACTCCATAGGGGGACATTAGGCCATCAGGCCTCAAACTACAATTGACAGGTTGACTGTTTTGCACTGACACCTTCATCTGTTAAATGCCTGGACTCTAGGGAGGACAAATAGTGGTATATAGGGAATCATGCTGCGAATCAAGTCTGTCATAACAGGGTAAACCTGCACAGTATGATCGCTGACCATCTCACATGCATGTTGAACTACCATAATGCTCACCAGGGGATCTATCTGCCTCTAGTGAAATAGCAAACACTTCTAAAAGTAGTAACTAATCAAGCACCACGCAATGGATGCTGACCTTTTATAAAATGTTTATTTAGTCTAAATCTGGTCTATACACAGTGACCAAATGAGCACTAGCATACCATTCCTGCAGTCTGAAGTGTTGCCCTGACAGCTACAGTAACAAACATACTGTCTCTACCATAATAATAACAATAATAATAATGTATACCATTTAGCACATGCTGACCTTTTTTACCACGACCACATTTGCAGCTAAGTTGAAAAATGTATGAGCACAAAAATAAATGTAGGAGCACAAAGAACTATTTGATGTAACAAACCGTTTTCTTTGTGGCAATGATGCAAGCATGACAGTCATGTATTCTTCTTGAAACTCAGCGGCTGTGGTAGAGTGAAGTAATCATTGCAACAATTATCTGGGTGATTATTTCAAAGAAAATTCTAGGCGCACTGGTGCATGGCACAGCTAAATATTTAGCCACATATGCAAGTAAAATGGTCGCACTGTAAACTAGAGCCCTCATTTAGCAGACAATTTTACCCAGAGTCACTTAGTCATGCATGCATACATTTTTACATATTAGTGGTCCTGGAAATCAAACCCACTATCCTGGTGCTATCAACTGAACTACAGAGGACCTACCATGTCATTCTGGTAGCCCATTAACCGTCGCCCCATATGGCCCCAACTATGTCTCTCCTTGGCTAGTGGCTCCGAGTGGAAGTCAGTGGCCGTGCATCCCTTTTTAACCAGCTAAGTTGGTCGTCCTCCAGCACTTTCCTCTGTTTACTGCTGTTTGCTCTCTGCCACCACAAACAGGCCTTCAAGGGCACAGTGGGCAGTGTTGTCGAACCACTAATGATTTGCTGTCTTTGGCTGAAATGAAATGCATTTGTATCCACGGCGTTATCTCTCTAAAGAGGATAAATACCAACCGCTAACTATGTGTGGCTCTGTCTCCCTCCCTGACCCGTCTGTTGAAGTTATTATTTTAGAACAAACAACTGAGATTGCACTCACGATGATGGGCCATCTTGTCTCTGCAATGACTTCAAACTTTGTGTGCGTGCAGTTGTGTTCTGATGCATGTGTTCAGATTCCTTCCTTCAGCCCATGCGATAGACGTGCTTGTTTAGTTTGTTCTAAAGAATCATATTAAATTTAAACTCAAACGTTTCCTAGAAATCTACCCTATAACTAAATGCACTATTTGAAATAACAAAGAAGGCCTAATTTTTATTTTTGGCCCCACAGATAACCGTTTGGTTTTTTACGCTTCTTGTGTGTCCCAACAGTCTGAAGTGGCTTTGCTTGTCTATTTTCCTTCATCTGCACAGTATCTGAAAACACTGGTGAGCTACGGGTGTCCCAACAGTCTGATGTGGCTTCCTTACTACCCTTGACTCCTTTCCTTCATCTGCAAAGGATCTGAAAACACTGGATAGGTGAATGCAATACACAAGTAGCCTAACTGACTTGGTGAACTCTTCTTTCAGTGTGGATGAAGGAAAGGACATGAGTTAAGGGGGCAGATAGAGAATACTTAGGACCACGACCACAGTGGTTAGGCACCAGCAATAAAAGGCATTGGAACAGTGGCCCCTCCTTTTAAGTGGGCAGCCTGCATTTAGACTGTTTGTTTATTTGATTGGGGTCGATTTTATATTGACCTTTTAAGTGGGCCACCGTTCCTCAACGCTGTTACCGTGCAAATGCAGAGTTTCATCAGGCACACTGGAATCCATCATATACAATGTTTCTGTCAATGGCCATGCATGTGGACTGGAGCGAGCCACCACTGTACATGAACACATATTCGTACAGGCTGGCTGATGGCTTGACAGCACAACAGTTAGTTTAATATTGTTCAGAAATCTTATCTTATAAGGACAGTTTACAGTATTTAAAAAATAGAAACATTTGACCCTAAAAGATTGCCACTGTTTCTGAAAGGCGAAAAGGAAATTGTTATGTACCGTACATTCATTGTATTTTGGGGATTATCCATCCATTGTCAAATTCTGGGCGCTCAATTCCTATGAGATTAGTTTTATTTGCCCCCCCCCCCCACATTTTTTTTTGTGATTTTAATTTGGGAAATCTGTGATTTTAATTTTGGAAATCTGTTCCTAAGTATTCCCACGCATAATAGAGAACACGTGATTGTATACAAATGTAAGCAAGGTTTGAAATGATTGCTTTAGTCATATTATATCTGTTTGGGGTTCTTGTGGTCAATTTGCAGTCTGCAAATTAATACTAAACAAAAAAATAAATGCAACATGCAACAATTTCAAAGATTTTATTGAGTTACAGTTCATGTAAGAAAATCAGTACATTGAAATAAATTCATTAGGCACTAATCTATGGATTTCACATGACTGGGAACAGATATGCATCTGTTGGCCACAGATACCTTAAAAAAGGTAGAGGTGAGGATCAGAAAACCAGTCAGTATCTGATGTGACCACCATTTTCCTCATGTAGCGCGGCACATCTTCTTCGTATAGAGTTGATCAGGATCTGGCAACAGCTCTGGTGGACATTCCTGCAGTCAGCATGCCAATTGCGTGCTCCCTCAACTTGTGGCATTGTGTTGTGTGACAACTGCACATTTTAGAGTGGCATTTTATTTCCCCCAGCACAAGGTGCATCTGTGTAATAGGAGAAATACTCACTAACAGGGATGTAAACAAATTTGTGGCCAACATTTGAGCTAAATAAGCTTTTTGTTTCAGCTCATGAAACATGAAACCAACACTTTACATGTTGCGTTTATATTTTTGTTCAGTGTAGTATAATGTTTTTAAAAATAATTATATATATATATATATATATATATATATATGAGGACTTAAAGAATATCTGAGTGAGTCTTGTACAGTCAGTCACTCTGGATAGACGAGGCTTGGTCTGTTAGCGGCATTGTAATTAAAGATAATCCTCAGCTGTTTACATAATTAAAACACTTTCTTTGAAGTTTTGTCAGATAGGTCGATTTGTATCTCCAGGGATGTTCCCCCGTTCCTTTTTTATAATCCAAATGAATAAATGTGAGATTAGGGTATTTGTTTTTTTTGTTTATTTGCCTGACATCACATGGAAGCTGTCTATTGATACTGCCTGAATGAATATTGTTTTTTTTATCTGCTTCATTATCAATGTATTTTGTACACTAACCTATACAGTATTGTTCTGTATTGAAACTGACCTGAGTGGTTGATAATGAAGACACTAGATTCCTTCTTTGCTGCTGTGGAAATGGTGCCCTACATGAAACCTCAGACACACGCAGGAGCATTTTCTCCCACCTACACACACACACACACACACACACCTACCTGTAGCGTTTCTGGCTGTTGCACACTCTCCACAGTCCAAAGCAATCAATCACCACTTAGCCAGGCAAGACTGTGCGGGTGCTCCCAGCAACATAATGAGTTTACAATAGATTAATATTTCATGGTGCCTTTTTGCGGCTCCTCCTGTCTCCATGTTTTCAGCTCATGATAGGGACTGTGGGAATAGCCATAGATTTAGTTAATTGTTCAAATGATAGGAGAGCTTTGCTATGGAAACCAGTGTTTTTCCTAGACAGTTACAGGTGGTGTTCAAATGCGATGCAACAGTGATTCTCTGGGCTTGTTGATATTAAGATTTGCAAACCAATTGAAGCCAAAGCTGTAGGTGAGTGTACACCAGGAAGGTCATACCCACCTAGGCAAGAGTAGGAGAAACACTGCAAGCATATTTCAGCTTTTAGAATATCACAAATATAAGAGGAGAAACAACAGCCAATAAGGTTGCATGCGTTATGACGAGCAGCAGGCAGGCAGAAACAGCCCAGAGTCTGTTTCTCATTGTGGACGAGACACATTTACAACCTCGGCTAACAGTGGGTTCAAGGAAATGATGTTGAGGTGGTCTCTGGAGGACCAGTGGTCACATAACAAATGGGGAGATGTGTAATTAGAGGATAATTTGGCAGTCTGTGTAAGGGATGCCGATGAGGGAGGGATATGGACATACTGAAGATTGATGGCAAGTCTACATGGAACAATGCCAAAACGGGTAAGAGAAAAAGGAGGGATGCTGTGTTCTGAGCAAATCCAAAGAAAGTATCTACACACTGACATATGTGTTTGTCTGCGTGCATGCCATGTGTGCATGCGCGTGCGTGCACATGCTCTTGTGTCTGTGCCTCTGCGTGTGAGTGCAGTGCGCAGATACGATCCTCATCACATGGTTACTCACAGTCACAGCAGTTTGGGTTTAATCCAAAGCTATCAGCATAACCCACAATTAGCAGAGGAGGATTATATTATTAAAATAAGGGGAGAAGTGGTTTCTTTGGCAACAGACCCCCTCCCTTTTCCAGAGAAGATTGTCTTTCTTTGTGCTCAGCATTAATGATGATTTCCTTTTGCAGCACTCATTAGGACTCAGCCATCACAATCTGGCCTCCAACACTTAGGCCTACTCATACCATTAAGTGTAATTATTGTGTTTCATAGCCTGGCCTATGTGTGAATGGAATGAGCAAGCTGTAGGAGATGGGCATTGTCTGGAGTGGTTCAGCGTAACCATGGGATCATGGGCTCTTAAGTAACTGTCTGACTTGGAGTAATGAAGTAGGTCCCGGTCCACAATGATGATTGCTCCGCCAACATATAATACCTTTTATTAAACTAGACCAGTGTTTTGTTCCAACGGTGGATCTTTGTCAGGATGACTCGGCGCCCACTAACAAGTAATGTGTGTTTGACTTTACAGATGAGATGGGTTGAAAGATGGAGTTTATGAATGAGAGACTCATAAGAGGGAGACACACACTGAAACTCAGAGGGGGAGACGGAGACAGACCATCAGAGAGGGAGACTCATTGAGACACACACACACACTGGGAGAGACACAACCCTGAAAAATAGATACTCAGAGACATATAGCGACTGAGAGAGACACACTGAGAAAGAGTGACACACTCAGCAAGAGAGAAAGACACTTAGAGAGAGGTTTAATGTGAGATGTTGACTGAAAGAAATGGTCTGGTAACAAGTTTGAGAATGTTCAAATACTTTTGACGTTCAAATTCAACAATAGGAGAAAAGTTTAAAAAATACATTTCATCAAAGCTTTGCTCACTGAAATGAACTTGGGCAAAATGCTGACAAAATATCTTTAGAGCATTGTCACTTACATTATCAGCAAATTAACCACATTGTTCCAGTTAGCAACACATGACATGTCCAGTGGGTGCTCTCAGATCCCTACTTTGTTCCACAAAGCAGAGAAAGTAACAACAATGTAAAAAATAAAATTATACAAATAATTAAGAAACTCCATTATTGTATCTACTGCGCTCGGCTTTGTAGAAGCCTCTTAGACTAATCAGGTAAGGTGATGTTTATTGGTGGCTGCATGGCTTTCTGGCATTTTCCTAATAACCTTCAGAAGGCATTGGCGAAGTTGTGTTTTCTCATCAGTTGTTGGATGAGCTGTTTGTTGTGGTACTGGTATTTTCTCTTAGAATGTTCAGTTTTCTTCCATATATATTGAACAAAAATATAAACGCGAAAGGTAAGTGTTGCTGCTGTGTTTCATGAGCTGAAATAAAAGGACATCCGGCTTTTTTACCTCCGGGATTGTCTGAGACCAGCCACCCGGACAGCTGGTGAAACTGAGGAGTATTTCTGTCTGTAATAAAGCCCTTTTGTGGAGAAAAACTCATTCTGATTGGCTGGGCCTGGCTCCAAGTGAGTGGCCATGGCCCATGCATAAATGAAGGCCTAATTAATTAATTTAAGTTGACTGATTTCCTTATGAACAGTAACGCAGTGAAATTGTTGCATGTTGCGTTTATATCTTTGTTCAGTTATAGCAGTGCTTACTGCCAGTGTCATCACTATTGCTCTATTTCTAATGGAAATACTTCAGAGAATTGTTTTGTGAAGAGTATTCAAAACCTATATCACAAACCTGATGTCAGTCCTCCAGCAGCTTCACAGTATGAATCTTGCAAAAACCTTTAATGACTTTGAATACTGACAACCCACCTGGGCTGTTGTTGATCTACCTAGACAGTTTTTTTTTTTACTGTGTGCGTGCGGTTATGTGTTGCACAGTGAAGGTTTATGATGTCTCAGCAAGGCTTACACCCATTCTCCCTCTTGCCAACCGAGGCACCATGATTCATACAGGCCATTTTGTTTTTGGCCCGAGGAATTTGGGGAACTGAAGGTTGGAATTCTGGGTGATGTATAATTCCTTTTAAAAGACCAATGCAGCCGTTTTTAATCGCAATATCATTTCTGGGTGACAATTAACTACCTTACTGTGATTGTTTTCTATTCAAAGGGTCAAAAAGAAACAAATATTTTCTTGACAAAGGGCAATTTCTAAAGCAAGACTTTTGCTAGGACTGTCTGTGAGTGGTCTGAGTGAGGAGGGGGAGGTTTGGAACTCTCTTTCTTATTGATCTATTAACTAATTTACCAGACAGGCCAAAACTACATTCACCAAAACATTTCAGGCAGTCTTTTGAAACAGCTCTTACACTAAAAAGGGCATTATCATAATTTCACAGTATTATTCCAAATTAGTGTGGAAATTTATATAAAACACAGGAAAATCACATTTTTGACTACACTGGACCTTTTAATGAGACTCTTGGGTCTCCAGACTCCCTGTAGCGAGACATTGTGAATCTCAAAGTATCCTCAATTGTGTGTGTGTGTGTGTGTGTGTGTATACAGTCGTGGCCAAAAGTTTTGAGAATGACACAAATATTAATTTTCAAAAGTCTGCTGCCTCAGTTTGTATGATGGCGATTTGCATATACTCCAGAATGTTAAGAAAAGTGTTCAGATGAATTGCAATTCATTGCAAAGTCACCTCTTTGCCATGCAAATGAACTGAATCCCCCAAAAACATTTCCACTGAATTTCAGCCCTGCCACAAAAGGACCAGCTGACATCATGTCAGTGATTCTCTCGTTAACACAGGTGTAAGGCTGGAGATCACTCTGTCATACTGATGGAGTTCGAATAACAGACTGGAAGCTTCAAAAGGAGGGTTGTGCTTGGAATCATTGTTCTTCCCCTGTCAGCCATGGTTACCTGCAAGGAAACACGTGCGGTCATCATTGCTTTGCACAAAAAGGGCTTCACAGGCAAGGATATTGCTGCCAGTCAGATTGCACCTAAATCAACCATTTATCGGATCATCAAGAACTTCAAGGAGAGCAGTTCAATTGTTGTGAAGAAGGCTTCAGGGCGCCCAAGAAAGTCCAGCAAGTGCCAGGACCGTCTCCTAAAGTTGATTCAGCTGCGGGATCAGGGCACCACCAGTACAGAGCTTGCTCAGGAATGGCAGCAGGCAGGTGTGAGTGCATCTGTATGCACAGTGAGGTGAAGACTTTTGGAGGATGGCCCGGTGTCAAGAAGGGCAGCAAAGAAGCCACTTCTCTCAAGGAAAAAAATCAGGACAGACTGATATTCTGCAGAAGGTACAGGGATTGGACTGCTGAGGACTGGGGTAAAGTCACTTTCTCTGATGAATCCCCTTTCCGATTGTTTGGGGCATCTGGAAAAAAGCTTGTCCGGAGAAGACAAGGTGAGCGCTACCATCAGTCAAGTGTCATGCCAACAGTAAAGCTTCCTGAGACCATTCATGTGTGGGGTTGCTTCTCAGCCAAGTGAGTGGGCTCACTCACAATTTTGCCTAAGAACACAGCCATGAATAAAGAATGGTACCAACACATGGTATAAATAAAGAATGGTACCACAGCAACTTCTCCCAACCATCCAAGAACAGTTTGGTGACGAACCATGTCTTTTCCAGCATGATGGAGCACCTTGCCATGAAGCAAAAGTGATAACTAAGTGGTTCGGGGAACAAAATATATATATTTTGGGTCCATGGCCAGGAAACTCCCCAGACTTAACCCCATTGAGAACTTGTGATCAATCCTCAAGAGGCAGGTGGACAAACAAAACCCCACAAATTCTGACAAACTCCAAGCATTGATTATGCAAGAATGGGCTGCCATCAGTCAGGATGTGGCCCAGAAGTTAATTGACAGCATGCCAGGGCAGATTGCAGAGGTCTTGAAATAGAAGGGTCAACACTGCAAATATTGACTCTTTTTATCAACTTCATGTAATTGTCAATAAAAGCCTTTGACACTTATGAAATGCTTGTAATTATACTTCAGTATTCCATAGTAACATCTGACAAAAATATCTAAAGACACAACTTTTGGCCACGACTGTGCACACCACTTGCTGAGGTGTCACTATGCTTTAGCCAAGAAAGATAACTGAATCGTTGTTGTTTTACAATGAAGATATCTTGCTATGTCCCCTTTTTTCATTCTATTACTGGTAATAGGCTGTTCTCTATTGAAGGAATACCATTTTAATGAGATCATTATAGGGAGCCAGACAGAACATTAAATAACACCTGTTAGAAAAGGAACCATATATTAGTTCCCTATGGCAGGAGAATGTTAACTTTTTATGTATAACAAGGTCTAGTATACATCTTTTGGGGTTGTATGACAAATCTATTTGGACTTACTGGCCATGCAATGACTATGACGGCCTCTCTCTGGACTCATTTTGAGAATGGGTCATCCTAGCCTGGTCCCAGATTTGTTCATGCTGTATAGCATGTTCATTGTCATTAATGGATTAAGATCACTTTATTGGTCAATTGCCCCAACCAAAATGTGTCTTCTGCTTTTAACCCAACCCCTCTGAAAGACATGCATATACAGGTATTGGAAAGGCCCGGGGAGCTTTTGTGGGGGTGTAAGGGCACACCTAGGATTCGAAATAGCAACCCTCCTGGTATAAGGACAATTTATAGCTTGAATATTCTTTAAGTCAAGATTCGACTTATTGTTTTGCCTGTAGGCATTTCTCTGCCCAATACACCTGAATCTGCCTTCACATCAGTCAGGTTTTTGTAACTGGTAAAAGGCGCCGTTTAAAGATTCTGAGTTTAAGCTCCATTCGAAGGCAGAGCATCATATCAATGCTATGTATGCTTGGAGTCAGCATGAAAGGGCTATTGACAGCAACTCGTCAATGTTAGATGCTATAAATGAGGACTGGAAAAAGAAAGTGGGGGAAAACTGTACTTACATTAAAATAATTGCAGATGTGCTCCTATTAACTGCCACTCAAAATATCGGGCACAGAGGTCGTTGAGAGTCTGACTCTCACAACAAGAGTAATTTTTTGACAATCTTAGACAAATAGCAAAGCATGACCATCTCATAGAGAAAAGAATGAATGCATGTGGCAATGGTAAGTACACAAGCCACCAAATCCAGAACAATGTTCTTGAGGGCTTAGCTGAGAAGGTACAAAGTGAAATAATAAGAGAAGTAAAAGAAAGTTACGTTTTTGGTGTAATTGCAGATGAAACCAAAGATTTCAATAAAAAATAACAAATGTCTTTAGTTGTGAGGTACCATTACAGTGTGAAAGATTTTTACACTTTCAAGTCAGCTGAAAGCTTAGATGCAGCAGGTCTCACAAACATGATAATTGATTGCCTTAAAAAACATGGCCTGGACTACAGAAATAATCTTGTGGGGCAGGGCTATGACCGTGCTTGCGTCATGAGCAGAAAGCATTCTGGTGTGTCTGCACGGATTAAAAACAGTGCAAGATTTGCATTTTATGTGCATTACAGTGCACATTGTTTGAATTGAGTTCTTGTCGATGCTGTAAAATCAGTGCTTGAGCTAGCTAACTTTTTTGCTCTTCTGCAAAAGCTTTATAACTTTGTATCTGGCTCATACGTTCATCTCAAGTCGCTTGCAGTTCAGAAAGGGCTGTATGCACAGTAGCAGCCCAGGGAACTAGAGACTTACGGATGTAAGGTAGGCATGCAGATACATGGCATGCCGTAATCTGAGGGACAGGCTTCCAGCAGTTCTGAGAGTGCTACAGGGTATCACACTTGAAAATAATGGTGATAGATCAGTGGAGGCAAAGGACCTTCTTTCTCAGATTTACATTTCATAGGGCTTTTAGTTACCTTTTGTAAAGTGCTTGGTGATGCCAAATATCTTTCTGGCATGCTCCAATCAAGCTCTCTTGACCTAGCAAGGGCTGTGGATCTCGTAGACGTATTAGACATATTACAGGAACTATGGAAAGAGGTTGAAGAGATTGCAGAGCACTGCAAAATAAGTGTACAAACGGTGTGTAATAGACAGCCTAAAACAAGTTTAAGATTTCACGACTCATTGATGATGAGCACTGTAGGACAGAAAAATGGTGACCAAAGTGATGGTGAGAACTTCCAAAGAGCTATCTTTTATCAGGTGCTTGACAGTCTCACAGCTGAGCTGCAGAGCTGTTTTTCAAAGAAGAATTGCAAGTGCAAGGGGTCCAGTCTCTCAACACAAAGAGCCTCTGTTTGTCTTGCTCAGACCTTTTGAGTTAGATTACATACCACACCACCATTGTAGATGTGGTATGTAGGTATGTGGCAGGTTCTACAGTCAATGACGGACTACAAAAAGATAACCAGCCCCGTCGCGGACCCCGATGTCTTGCTCCCAGACAAAATAAACAACTTCTTTGCTCACTTTGAGGACAATACAGTGCCACCAACACAGCCCGCTACCAAAACCTGCGGGCTCTCCTTCACCGCAGCCAAAGTGAGTAAAACATTTAAACGTGTTAACCCTTGCAAGGCTGCCGGCCCAGACGCATCCCTAGCCGTGTCCTGAGAGCATGCGCAGACCAGCTGGCGGGTGTGTTTACGGACATATTCAATCAATTCCTATTCCAGTCTGCTGTTCCCACATGCTTCAATATGGCCACCATTGTTCCTGTTGCAAAGAAAGCTAAGGTAACTGAGCTAAACGACTCCGTCATCATGAAGTGCTTTGAGAGACTAGTCAAGGATCATATCACCTCCACCCTACCTGACACCGCCCCAATAGGTCCACAGATGATGCAATCACAATCACACTGCACACTGCCCTAATCCATCTGGACAATACCTATGTAAGAATGCTGTTCATCGACTACAGCTCAGCATTTAACACCATAGTACCATCCAAACTCGTCATCAAGCTCGAGACCCTGGGTCTCGACCTCGCCCTGTGCAACTGAGTCCTGGACTTTCTGACGGGACGCCCCCAGGTGGTGAGGGTAAGAAACAACATCTCCACCCCGCTGATCCTCAACACTGGGGCCCCACAAGGGTGCGTTCTCAGCCCTCTCCTGTACTCCCTGTTCACCCATGACTGCGTGGCCATGCATGCCTCCAACTCAATCATCAAGTTAGCAGACGACACTACAGTGGTAGGCTTGATTACCAACAACGACGAGACGGCCTACAGGGAGGAGGTGAGGGCCCTCAGAGTGTGGTGTCAGGAAAATAACCTCAGACGAGATGATCGTGGACTTCAGGAAACAGCAGAGGGAGCACCCCCCTTTCCACATCGACGGAACAGTAGTGGAGAAGGTGGAAAGCTTGAAGTTCCTGGGCGTACACATCACGGACAAACTGAAATGGTCCACCCACACAGACAGCATGGTGAAGAAGGTGCAACAGCGCCTCTTCAACCTCAAGAGGCTGAAGAAATTTGGCTTGTCAACAAAAACACAAACATTTACAGATGCACAATCGAGAGCATCCTGTCGGGCTGTATTACCGCCTGATACGGCAACTGCACCGCCCACAACCGTAAGGATCTCCAGAGGGTGGTGAGGTCTGCACAACGCATCCCCGGGGGAAAACTACCTGCCCTCCAGGACACCTACACCACCCGATGTCACAGGAAGGCCAAAAATATAATCAAGGACAACAACCACCCGAGCCACTGCCTGTTCACCCCACTATCATCCAGAAGGTGAGGTCAGTACAGGTGCATCAAAGCTGGGACCGAGAGACTGAAAAACAGCTTCTATCTCAAGGCCATCAGACTGTTAAACAGCCATCACTAACATTGATTGTCTGCTGCCAACACACTGACTCATCTCTAGCCACTTTAATAATGAAAAATTGGATGTAATAATGTATCACTGGTCACTTTAAACAATGGCACTTTATATAATGTTTACATATCCTACATTACTCATCTCATATGTATATACTGTACTCTATACCATCTACTGCATCTTGCCTATGCCATTCGGCCATTGCTCATCCATATATTTATATGTACATATTCTTATTCATTCCTTTTACACTTGCTACTAAGGTAGTTGTTGTGAAATTGTTAGATGACTTGTTAGATATTACTGCATGGTCAGAACTAGAAGCTAGAACTAGAAGCACAAGCATTTCACTACACTCGCATTAACATCTGCTGACCATGTGTATGTGACCAATAAAATTTGATTTGATTTAGAGGACCTCAAACATGAGGTTCATCAAACCAAGCAGCTTCTTGATATGAGAGAGAAAAGTGGAACGGACAGACCGTCTCTTCTCCTTGACTTTGTTGTGTTTCTAGAACATTATTAAGAGGTCTTCCATGAGCTATTTCCACTTTGTAAGATTTCTGTTGTTACATCAGTCAGCAGTGCTTCTTGCAAGATAAGCTTCTCAGCTTTAAAACTGATTTTAAAACCTAACTTAGGACAACAATGTTTGATGACAGGTTAAGTCACCTCGGAATTCTCAGTGTTTAGTCAAGGAAGGCACGCTCTCTCAACATGGATGAGTTTGTGAAACATTTTGCCAGTTCTCACCAGAACCGAATTATGCTGCTTTAAATCTACCTAGGATAATTTGGCAATTAGGCTGTCCCTCTGGTCATGATTAAAACCTGCACTGTGTACTAGCTAGTACACTGACAGTCTAAAATGATAAATTCAAGGGGTATCATGTCACACAGATTTAATTTGGTCTTGATTAGGCCAATTCCAAAACGTAACATAATAAATATGAGCCTAAATATGATACTGTACGTTTGTTATATTGATGGGCACCAAAATAATTTTAAAACTCAATTTCTGCTTGATACCTGGTATGTCAAATTGCAGTGTTTTTTTGTAAATACATTTCTTTGTAAATAAACTATGCAATTTGTGTAACAGACAAATGCGATCTAATCTCCTTGGTGCTTGAGCTTTATTTTCGAAAATATTTTGGATGTTCAACACTTATAGACCCAGATTATATATTCATTAAAACAGAGTGGCCCAAGTCTCTCGTGTGTGTGTGTGTGTGTGAGAGAGCGAGAGAAATTGAGCTGCAGTTCCGAGGTAGAGACACTGACTGTTCGTAGTATGTTAAAGAATTCTAGTGAAGTAACCCTTTTGGACCACACTATCTGCCACTCCGGGTTAAGTGAATTATCACTTCTACCTTTTAATCAGCAATCATAGGATTCATTCATGCTCCTTAGATGCCAGGTTAGGGTTACACACTAATTTTCTGTCATGGTCTATGGACCCCCTGACCCCCCTAAAACTCCAGTCCCGCCACTGCACTAGCGGAGAGCATCGGCCATATCCCCACTGAGTGCTCACTGCACATATTCACTCTATCATGGTTGGATTAGTTCCACTTATGTTTGTTTTTAGACAATTTCCTCCTCCAGTTTAGATGGACATCATATTCTATTTGTCTCCCCTAACCGCAGGCCTATTAAATGGATAACGTTTTTATCGATTTTGTTTCAGTGTCAGCAGAGTAGGCTACCCTGTAATTTGTCGTATTAAAAAAGATTCTGCTAATGTCTCCAGTCATATAAAGTGTAGTAGAAT
The DNA here is from genome assembly GCF_013265735.2 of Oncorhynchus mykiss. Classification (NCBI taxonomy): domain Eukaryota; kingdom Metazoa; phylum Chordata; class Actinopteri; order Salmoniformes; family Salmonidae; genus Oncorhynchus; species Oncorhynchus mykiss. The sequence continues at coordinate 13,515,286 of NC_048575.1, forward strand.
TGCATGACATTTTTTTTTCTGTGCAAAGAAAGAAGAAACATATCTGATATAGTGTCACGTTCTGTCCTTAGTTATTTTGTTTTGTCTTTGTTTTAGTATGGTCAGGGGATGAGTTGGGTGGGTTGTCTATGTTTGTTTTTCTATGTTGTGTTTTGTGTTTGGCCTGGTATGGTTCTCAATCAGAGGCAGGTGTCGTTAGTTGTCTCTGATTGAGAATCATACTTAGGTAGCCTTTTCCAAACCTGTGTGCTGTGGGTGATTGTTTCCTGTTTTGTTGTTTGTGTCACCATTCAGGACTGTTTCGGTTTTCGTTTTCATTCACTTTGTTATTTTTGTATTTTGTCGTGTTCAGTGAGTATTAAAGTATCATGGACACTTACCACGCCGCGTATTGGTCCTCACCTCATTCCAACGACGAGCGTTACAGAATCACCCACCAACCAAGAACCAAGCAGCGTGGTATCGGGTGGCAGCAGAAATCTCTTGACTCATGGACATGGGAGGATATTCTGGACGGAGAAGGACCCAGGGCACAGGCTGGGGAATATCGTCGCCCCAAGGCAGAGCTGGAGGCAGCGAAAGCTGAGCGGCGGTGGTATGAGGAGGCAGCATGGCAGCATGGCAGCGCGGCTGGGACGTGAGGCAGCCCCCAAAATTTCTCGGGGGGGTGGCGCATGGGGAGTGTGGCTAAGTCAGGTAGGAGACCTGAGCCAACTCTCCGTGATTATCGTGGAGAGAGGTGGACTGGGCAGGCACCGTGTTATGCCGCGATGCGCACTGTGTCCCCGGTGCGCAGGCATAGCCCAGTGCGTTACATCGCAGCGCCTCGTATCGGCCAGGCTAGAGTGGGCATCGAGCCAGGTGCCATGAAGCCGGCTCAGCGCATCTGGTCTCCAGTGTGTCTTCTTGGGCCGGGCTACATAAGACCAGCCCTACGCACGGTGTCCCCTGTTCGCCAGCACAGCCCAGTGCGGTCTGTTCCACCTCGCCGCACAGGCCTGGCAACGGGGAGTATCCAGCCAGGTAGGGTTGTGCAGGCTCGGTGCTCGAGACCTCCAGTGCGCCTCCACGGTCAGGTCTATCCGGTGTCTCCTCCACGCACCAGGCTGTCTCTCCGTCTCCTTCCTCCAGGTGCTACCTCCTGTCCAGCGCTGCCAGAGCCTTCCGTCTGTCCTGAGCTGCCGGAGTCTCCCGTCTGTCCTGAGCTGCCGTAGTCTCCCGTCTGTCCTGAGCTGCCGGAGTCTCCCGTCTGTCCTGAGCTGCCGGAGTCTCCCGTCTGTCCTGAGCTGCCGGAGTCTCCCGTCTGTCCTGAGCTGCCGGAGTCTCCCGTCTGTCCTGAGCTGCCGGAGTCTCCCGTCTGTCCTGAGCTGCCGGAGTCTCCCGTCTGCCCTGAGCTGCCGGAGTCTCCCGCCTGTCCGACTCCGCCGGAGTCTCCCTTCCGTTCGGGACCCGTTGCTAGGGTCCCCAGTCCGAGGTCGGAGACGAGGGTCGCCGCTCGAAAGGCGCCACGGAGGCGGGTTAAGAAGCGGGTAAAGACTGATTGAGTGGGGTCCACGTCCCGCGCCAGAGCCGCCACCGCGGACAGACACCCAACCAGACCCTCCCCTATAGATTCAGGTTTTGCGGCCGGCGCCTGCATCTTTGGGGGCGGGGGGGTACTGTCACGTTCTGACCTTAGTTCTGGCCTTAGGAGTGGACAGGGTCAGGCACCCCCCCCCCCCCCCCCCCCCCAGCTGGGAATGCTGCGCCTCACGGACCTGCTTCCCTATTCCCCATCTGAGTATCGTCGCCAGACATGAGTTGGCGTGTTGGAGTGGTCTTGGGGTCCGAGGTTGTAGCCGCGGGGCTATAGCGGTGTGACAGTGCATCCGGCTTGTTTTTGAATCCTGGTCGGTAGGAGAGGGAGACGTTAAACCGGGTGAATAGCAGGGCCCACCTAGCTTGTCTGGAATTGAGTTGTTTGGCGGTGAGGAGATATTCCAGGTTCTTGTGGTCAGTCCACACAATGAACCACACAGTTCCTCCAACACCATCTTCACCGCGAGAAGCTCACGATTCCCCACATTGTAGTTCCTCTCCGTGCCGTTAAGGCAATGGGAAAAGGCGCAAGGATGTAACTTGAGGTCCAGGGCAGAACTCTGGGACAGGACAGCCCCCACTCCGACATCCGAAGCATCGGCCTCCACCACAAACTGGCGGGACGGGTCAAAATTAACCAAGATGGGATCTGTGGTGAAACTGTGTTTGAGATCTCGGAACGCATGGTCAGCAGCTGGGGACCACGTGAACGGAGAGAGGTGAGTGCAGACGGGGGAAGCCAGGGTGCTGTAACCCCGGGTAAAGTGGAGATAAAAGTTGCCGATTCCCAGGTTATGTTGCAGCTGCACCCTGGATGTAGGCTGGGGCCAATCCACCACCACTCTCACCTTCCCGCGATCCATCTGTACACCCCCTGCAGCGATGATGTAACCAAGGAAGGGGATGGTGGAGCAATGGAATTCGCACTTCTCTCCTTTAACATAAAGCTGGTTCTCCAGGAGGCATTGGAGCATGGAGCACGTGTTCTTGGGCGGAGCAAGAGACGACAAAGATGTCGTCGAGGTAGACGAAGATGAACCGGTTCAACATGTTGTGGAGAACATCATTAACCAGAGCCTGGAACACCGCTGGGGCGTTCGTAAGGCCAAATAGCATGACCAGATACTCCTAGTGACCACTGGCCGTGTTGAAGGCAGCCTTCCCATATCCACACCAGGTGATAAGCGCTCCGTAGGTCCAGCTTAGAGACCACGGTGGCCCCCTGGAGCGGCTCGAAGGCCGACGAGATGAGTGGTAGCGGGTTGCGATTCTTCACCGTGATATCATTGCGTCCCCGGTAGTCGATGCACGGGCGCAGGGTTTTGTTCTTCTCCACAAAGAAGAACCCTGCACTGACGGGGAAGGCAGAAGGACAGATGAACCCAGCTGCTAGGGAGTTCTCAATGTAGGTCTCCATAGCCTTGGTCTCCGGACCGGACAGAGAGTACAGTTGTCCCCGGGGCGGAGTGGTGCCTGGGAGAAAGTCAATCCCACAGTCATAGGGTCGGTGCGGCAGAAGCGAAGTGGCTCGGGCCTAACTGAACACCTCCCGGAGGTCCTGGTACTCCGTGGGAATGACGGAGAGGTCCGGGGCAACTTCCGAGCCCACAGGAAGATGTCCCGGGGCAGGCTGCACTGACTTCAGACAATGGGTGCAGCTGAACGGGCTTCAGCCCATAATGGCACCAGCAGTCCAGTCTATGATGGGATTGTGTCGCTGGGGCTTAGAGAATCCAAATACCACGAGAACCTGATTGCCTCACTGTGGTTCCCTGACACTCGTAGGTTGATGTGAGTGACCTGGCCTATAGAGCGCCCATCCAGCACTCTAACGTCCATGGGAATGGAGAGGGGCTGAGTAGGGATGCCCAGCTCGGTCACTAGCGTAGCGCCCAAAAATACTCATTGCCTCAGAGTCAGAGTACCCGGGGAGATTTTGACTGGTTTTCCCTCAGCAGGATGGCATGGAAAGGGGTGCGAGTAAGGGAAGAGGAAAAGTTCTCCATAAGGCCCACCAGAGTACTCGCCCCTTCTTGATGAGCCTGGCTTTTTAATGGGCAGGTAGCTACGAAATGTCCCCTAGCTCCACATATAGACAGCTCTGGGTGTGGAGTCGGCATAGGCGCTCAGCTGAGTCAATCTAGCCCTGCCCAGGTGTCTGGACTCCGAAGGAGGCTAGTCGGGAGCCCTATTTGATTCCCGAGAGAACTTGGGTGACGTTAGGTTCACTTGGACATGTGGACTTCGGGGGTCTCCGGGACTCTTCAGAGGCGAGGTGGGAATCGAGGGCGACAGGGCACAGATTTCCTCTCCCTCCTATGTTCTGCCAGTGTATGGATTCCCTCCATAAGACATTGCAGTAACTCCTTGTGTTGTCCAATGGTCGCTCCTTGCAGGGAGACAGCATTGTGGATCTGGTCTGCTGGGTCGGTCATGGCCAGTTCGTACTCCCACATGTTTGGAAAGACCCAGATGCAGACAGTGTTGAAGTAACAAAAGTGTATTACTAGTAATCCTATCAGAGTCCCAAAGGTACAGAATGGCAGGGTCATGGCAGGCAGAGGTCAATAATCCAGTGCGGTGGGACAAGGCACAGAACGGCAGGCAGGCTCAGGGTCAGGGCAATCAGAATGGTCAAAACTGGGTAATCTAGAAAACAGGAACTTTAGAAAAGACAGGAGCAAGGGGGTAAACGCTGGTAGGCTTGACGAATAAAACGAACCAGCAACAGACAAAGAACACAGGTATAAAAACACAAGGGAAAATGAGTTGAGGTGGGAGACACCTGGTGGGGCGTGGAGACGAGCACAAAGACAGGTGAAAAAAATCAGGGTGGGACAATTTTAAGTTTATTATGTTACTAGTCTTCGCTTAGTAGCCAGAGCAATGCTGCAGTGCGAGTAGTCATGTGCTGAAAGCTTGGACAGCGTAGATATTAATGAAAAAAGTGAAATTTTGAAATAGAGATGCTCACCTTGAATTCTGAGAGTTATTTGATAAAGGTAAGTGTCATAGAAACTGCAGAATATGCTCTTTCTGCTACTGTATGTCAATCAAAACGTTTTACCTGCATGTGACTGTGAAGGAGGATTTGATAAAGTGAATCTTCTTTCCCTGCATCTGTCACTTACAAGCTGCACCCATCTCGTCATGTACAATTTGACAACTAATAATATTGTCAGTCATTAGACTATTGTCAATTTATTATTGTCTTTAGGCTAACTTTTATTGTGTGAAATTAGTTCTGGTATTGTTTTGATGGGCCGGCTGTGTAGGCTGAATGGCATTGTTTGTTTCCCATTACTCATCAACTTTGATATGTTTAGCATTATTCTAAAGGCCTACTGCAAGACGTAACATGTTTTCATTTCCCTTACAATAAGTAATATATTTAAAATAAATAAAGAAGTCCCATAACAGATTCTTTTTTACAAAGGAGAACATAAAAGAGAATTGTAACAACCTGCAAGGGACGGTCAAATTATTAACATGAGCGCCAACGCTGATAAATAGGCATAACACAAACTCATTATTACACTATCGCTGTTCTAAATTAAATCAATCTTCCTTATCATTCTGTTAGGCCAAATTTAATAAAATTGTTAATTATGTAATGTGCACAATTTTCCCCCATTCATCCATTTGTCATTCATTCAGTGGGCTGGCATCGGATATATTTAAGGATATGTTGTGAATTATTCTGAAGGCATCCTTTTGTCATTCATTCAGTGATGAGAGATGGTCTTGGCGGGTTAATTTGGGAAAAGGTTTGAGGGGGAGAAAAACAGGTAAAAAGGCTCAAAACACTTTTCTGTTTGTGATTAAAAAATTCGGACAAAGTAGCAAGGTAAAATGCAAACATTTAGGAAAAGCCAGTGAAGGAGCAGGATGTGGGGGGGGGGGGATTTTGTAACTGTATTTACAAAATCAAACATCAAACATCAGTAGCCATTGGCCTATGGCGGTTCTAGTGTTAAAAAATGCTTGGCTGACTTCCACTGATATTCATTTCATTGGACCGGGCCATTGCTCTCTCTCTCTGTCGCTTTGTCTCTCTGTCCACTGTGATGAGTGACGTGAATATGCTACAGTCTTCGATATAGTGTGCCTATAGTGTGTATTGTCTATGTGCAGTTCTCCTCCTCAACAACCGAGGCCGTTTTTCTCCTTCACAAACAGTGCAAGGTGGACACAGAGCTCAGTGAGGCTGACTTAATGGAGGACTGTGGCGTCCAAGGCTACAATCTCCAGATCCCACCGTTTGGGCAGATGCTCCCTGGCAGATACTCATTCTCAGGCGCAGGCACACAGCCCTATTAATTAGGCCCTGTACAGAACAGGTTTTAGACGTAGGTTCTGGAACGGTGCTGCACAATATTGGAATGACGCTACTGAAGTCAAATTGGTTTATAGTTTGTAAAAAATTGAATCAATAAAAATGTAAATAAAAAATAATTATACAAATATATATATATATATATATATATATATATATATATATATATATATATATAAGCTGGGTTTGGTTCAATTTCTTTTCAAATTCTGTATAATTAAAAACAGTAGTAATACAGTGGTAGTGAATATTATTAAATGTTTTATTAATGAGTGAATTGGTGCTAACATATAAGCACAGACACTAGTATTAGCTTAAATAACTGTAACTGCCAAAATAAAGGAAATACAAACATATGGTGTCTTAAAGGAATACTTCATAGCATAATAATTCAGTAGTAGTGAATAGTAATTTAAATGTATTTTAGATTAACGAGTAAACGACTTCTAATATACTAACACAGATGCAGTGTAGGCTGCTTTGTGAATCCAGTTAAGAAACGTCAGGCATTAAGAGCTAAACATTGCCAATCTCCATATGGATCGCATGGAAATTACCCCAAATTTGATTAATCAAAACATGAAGTCACATAATTTGTCAGTATGATAGGTGAAAACATACTCACCATATTGACTTCCTCCAGATTTTTCTTCCAATTGATTATAGCCACTGGTTAAGGTATCAACTCTGTGTTGGGTTTAATATGGAAGTTAGTCAGGAACTGGTAGACAGGGGCTTTTGGTAATAGACTAGCAGTGATGAATGTGTGTAGTTAGTCCCTCACAGGGAGAAATGATCCACAATCTCTCCAGATGAGTCACATTCCACACTCAGAGGGCCTTGTTGGAGGCTAATTGGAGAGTCAATGACCAAGTCCCATCACTTTGGACACTCATGCTGCTTTCTTTCTCTTTTCAATTCAAATAGTGCTACTAAAACACTTTTTTCACTGACTGGGAGCAAGTTGCGATATATGTGTGTGTAAATACATATTTATTTATTTTATGTTAATAACAGATAACAGGACCCGCTCTCACAGCTCGATGGTGGATAGATTATATAAAGCTATGCTATAGCCTATACGTGAGACAAGAGCTAATACTGGATTTAGGCTACATGCTTATGCTAACTGTTTCCGATCAGTGATAGATAAGCAAACGAATAAATGAGCTACCACCTCCAGAGATTAATTAACCAAATATACAGACACATTCAGTGAAACAAAATCACTGATTGATTATCAGATAAGTCACAGGCTTTTGGTCTGGAGTTGGACCGGCTACTACACGAGTGAAGTGCAAAATCCACTTGTTAAGTTACATAAAATTCTAGCAAAATATACTGATCAGCTAATGTATGAGCAAACTAGAATGAAGATGAACATGAAAACTCACCTCAATTTAGCTAACATTTTCCCAGCCTAATTGTTACCAAATATCCAAACGGAGATTCAGTGAAAACTAAAAAGTCTGACATTGATTTATCAAGATGAGTCCCTCAAACTTGTTGTGAAGCAGCTTGATGGCTCTGCCTCATTTAACGGTTGTTTCCTCGTTTCCGCTGCGACTGGCCTCCTCCGCATCGTTCTCAACTCCTGTTTAAATCAATGTACTGTTTTCTAAAATGAAGCTTTTTTTCAGGTTCGGGCTCATTACATTTCTGTAACGTCAGACCCGGTCTGGGGGTGGGTGACAAGTCTCCATGGCAACCAACTATATTATTACAATTTCTAAGTAGCATGTGTCAAAAGATGTTTAATGACTACTGATGTGTCATGCGCACAGCGTCTCTGCTGGTGGTCAGTTGCTACAGCCCTGTGAAGTAACAAGAGCACACAGAGTGAGGCTACCACTCACACATTTTCCCCAGACAACATAGCAGCATCTCCTTCAAATAACATCGCCCTTCAGGTATTAATGCAGATGTATCCGAAAAACTCTGACATTTAATTTTCCTAGAATCCTCAGCTGAGCGAGAGAGAAGATCCCGAGTGAGGATTGATAGATGGGCCATAATGGGAAGAGGCTCTGCTCGTATGCTGTCAGCGCACTCAGGTGAAGTCGTATCTCAGTTGCCCCCTGGAGCCTCCTAAAGGTCAACCTGCCACTTAATCAAACATCAGGCCTCCCACCCTGGTGTCAGCTGGACATGGCCTTCACTACCCCGCAGAGCTTAAAGTTCAACCCATCTGCTCACTGGAATTTACCGTTTGCCAGAAAATAGCTGACATTATGCCCACATAAAGCTGTCATAAGGTTGATATAATATCCATTAGAAGAGGTCAAGATAATGAACAGACCTAAAGCTCAAAATATGGCCATATTACACGTAAAATGGTTTGCCCAAGATCCTAAAGAAAAAGTGCTAATCTTATTGTCCAAACGTCACTCTTTTATCTGCATGCAATATCACTTTGTCACCATGTGTAACACATTGCAGTGACATTTCTGTAGTGGTTAAATTGTGTTCCTGAGGAAAAAAGTAACCCCCCCCCCTCCAAATGTTGGATGTCAGGCAACATAACATGTTAGATAAGAGAAGAAGATGGCATTTAGGATGTGTATTGGTTTTTAAAGGAGTTACAATGTGGATGCTACCATGATTACAGATAATCCTGAATTAATTGTGAATAATGAGTGAGAACAGAGGCATAAATATCATACCCCCCAAAAAGGCTAACCTCCACTGTTATTGTAATGGTGATAGGTTAGCATGTCTTGGGGGTATGATATTGTGCGTCAATAACTTTCCCACTTATCATTCTTCACAATTCATTCAGGACTCTCCGTAATCGTGGTAGCATCCACATTAATGAAGAAGTGTTTAGAAAAATATTTCATTCTTATTTAGAATAAAGGTGACTCCAAAATGACAATATATTGTTTACCATTCATTTCTATTGGGCACAGAATTAACTGAAACGCAACCAAAACAAACGGCATATGCATCCAACAAGATTGTATAGTTACAAGCGTGATGTTATTTTATTTTGTATTTAACCTTTATTTAACTAGGCAAGTCAGTAAAGAACAAATTCTTATTTACAATGACGGCCTACCCCGGCCAAACCCTAACCCGGACAACGCTGGGCCAATTGTGCGCAGCCCTATGGGACTCCCAATCACGGCCGGTTGTGATACAGCCTGGAATCGAACCAGGGTCTGTGTGACGCCTCTAGCACTGAGATGCAGTGCATTAAACTGCAGCTCCACTCAGGGGCCCCACAATGTAACAATTGTGGGTTAGGAATATGGGACCAAGTACTAAACTTATGACTATACAGGTTAATACACATATATAAGTGAATTCGTCCCAATACTTTTGGTCCCTAAAATGGGGTGGGGGGGGGGGAAGAGTGCTGTAATTTCTAAATAGTTCACCCGATATAGATGGAAATACACTGAAAATAAATCTGACAGTCTGCACTTTAACCTCATAGTCATTGTAACATTTTAAATCTGAAGTGCTGGAGTACAACTGTCCCAATACCTTTTGAGCTCTTATGTTAGCCTTGAGACATGTTGTCAGTGAATGGGCACTTGGAAGTTCACAAAGACTAATTACTTTGCATTATCCCTCTGTCAAGATTCATTCTTCTTTGTGAGTTCAGGATTTTTTTTGTCTGAGAAATATTTTAATATGTCATCTCAGTTGCCTATAAGTTACTCAAATTCCAATGCTGCTTTTCCAAAAGTCATTACTGTGTGTTTGGTGTCACAGTGGACAAAGCTCTTGCCAAAGAGCTTTCCAAATGAGTCCAGTCTAGTTTTCAACCTTTAAAGATGCTCTGTTCTGTTTCAAGGGACTCTGGTATCCATCTTTCAGGCCCGGGCAGAAGATAGCCCTAATGGTAATGTGTGGCCTAATAGAGTTTGATGTGTTTTTTTGATTTTCCTTAGGCCATTGCATAACGCCTCTATCTTCAATGGCAAATTGGTTGTGAGGATGATCTCGCCCTAATGTTCGGTACTTCTAATGCAAAGCTAATGTACTGGTCATCAAAGCCTGCCTCTTGAATTTAAATTGTGTGTGTGTGTGTGTGGGCTTTTGCGCACGCACACACACAATTTGACATAGGATTAATGAACAATGTTGCTTTCAAAGTTAGAATCTCTAGAAAGTCTTTGTCCTAAGAGCAAAATTAATTGTCCTACATTTTCAGCCAGTAGTAGGTGCCATAGTACATTCTACAGGATCGTCTGCCTCAATAAATGCTTTTCATACACTGGAGAACTAGAATAAGTGGACTAATTTGATGTTTCTCTCAGGAGAACTCTGTGACAATCGTTCTGTGGCTGAATGTCACTCTTCCTCCTCGCTGTAAGTTTCAGAGAGCTGTGTCAGCAGGGACAGCGGCCATACTGCTCAGCTGGGAGTGAGGCCAGAGCAGGGAAATGAATTATTGCCAAACCTCACCCTCTTCCGCTCTACCCCTCCTCGCTACCAAACCTCACCCTCTCCTTCTACCCCTCCCGCATGCCAAACCTCACCACTGTAGTAAGTTAGGTCTTTATACCCTCTCCTCTCTACCCACCTTAGCGCAATATGTCTCTGAGGCCAGTGCTCAGATTATCTGAATATAATGATATTCAGTCCACCCATCACATTGGCACTGCAGCTTGAAAGAACAATCTCTTGGCTAGGGCTCACGTGCCTTAGGATACAGATGATGCAAATGGTACAGTGAAATGGTTACTTGCATATTTGCACAGTAGCAATATCAAAAACAGAAAGTGTCCAGATAAAAAAGATTGTATAAATATTTTATAATTATTAGATGATGCTTACCCAGACACATTTTTCTAAATTGATGGGTCATGTGAAAGAAATGCTTAAACTACCCCCCCCCCCCCAGCCACATCTAGCTATGTGGAATGGTGACTACTGTCTAGACATTTACACATGTTCATGAAGTACAATAGATGGCTGTCATCACCCCCAGACACACCAGGTTAACTTGATGGGTCATGTGATCATCTGGCAAAGTGAAGTCTATTGTTTATACTTGTAGCTGGCTAGCTAAACAATGAACCAAAATCTCAACCCATACTACTAGCAATACAAACTGATTGTCATAGCTGAATTTACTGTTAGCTAAAGCTAACCAACTACTGTAGGTTCAATGTTAGCTAGCTAACATTAGGCTATAACTAGCAATGCAAATGGTTTTCTGATATGAATAATATTACTACATACAGTGCCTTGCGAAAGTATTCGGCCCCCTTGAACTTTGCGACCTTTTGCCACATTTCAGGCTTCAAACATAAAGATATAAAACTGTATTTTTTTGTGAAGAATCAACAACAAGTGGGACAAAATCATGAAGTGGAACGACATTTATTGGATATTTCAAACTTTTTTAACAAATCAAAAACTGAAAAATTGGGCGTGCAAAATTATTCAGCCCCCTTAAGTTAATACTTTGTAGCGCCACCTTTTGCTGCGATTACAGCTGTAAGTCGCTTGGGGTATGTCTCTATCAGTTTTGCACATCGAGAGACTGACATTTTTTCCCATTCCTCCTTGCAAAACAGCTCGAGCTCAGTGAGGTTGGATGGAGAGCATTTGTGAACAGCAGTTTTCAGTTCTTTCCACAGATTCTCAATTGGATTCAGGTCTGGACTTTGACTTGGCCATTCTAACACCTGGATATGTTTATTTTTGAACCATTCCATTGTAGATTTTGCTTTATGTTTTGGATCATTGTCTTGTTGAAAGACAAATCTCCGTCCCAGTCTCAGGTCTTTTGCAGACTCCATCAGGTTTTCTTCCAGAATGGTCCTGTATTTGGCTCCATCCATCTTCCCATCAATTTTAACCATCTTCCCTGTCCCTGCTGAAGAAAAGCAGGCCCAAACCATGATGCTGCCACCACCATGTTTGACAGTGGGGATGGTGTGTTCAGCTGTGTTGCTTTTACGCCAAACATAACGTTTTGCATTGTTGCCAAAAAGTTCAATTTTGGTTTCATCTGACCAGAGCACCTTCTTCCACATGTTTGGTGTGTCTTCCAGGTGGCTTGTGGCAAACTTTAAACGACACTTTTTATGGATATCTTTAAGAAATGGCTTTCTTGCCACTCTTCCATAAAGGCCAGATTTGTGCAATATACGACTGATTGTTGTCCTATGGACAGAGTCTCCCACCTCAGCTGTAGATCTCTGCAGTTCATCCAGAGTGATCATGGGCCTCTTGGCTGCATCTCTGATCAGTCTTCTCCTTGTATGAGCTGAAAGTTTAGAGGGACGGCCAGGTCTTGGTAGATTTGCCGTGGTCTGATACTCCTTCCATTTCAATATTATCGCTTGCACAGTGCTCCTTGGGATGTTTAAAGCTTGGGAAATCTTTTTGTATCCAAATCCGGCTTTAAACTTCTTCACAACAGTATCTCGGACCTGCCTGGTGTGTTCCTTGTTCTTCATGATGCTCTCTGCGCTTTTAACGGACCTCTGAGACTATCACAGTGCAGGTGCATTTAAACGGAGACTTGATTACACACAGGTGGATTGTATTTATCATCATTAGTCATTTAGGTCAACATTGGATCATTCAGAGATCCTCACTGAACTTCTGGAGAGAGTTTGCTGCACTGAAAGTAAAGGGGCTGAATCATTTTGCACGCCCAATTTTTCAGTTTTTGATTTGTTAAAAAAGTTTGAAATATCCAATAAATGTCGTTCCACTTCATGATTGTGTCCCACTTGTTGTTTATTCTTCACAAAAAAATACAGTTTTATATCTTTATGTTTGAAGCCTGAAATGTGGCAAAAGGTCACAAAGTTCAAGGGGGCCGAATACTTTCGCAAGGCACTGTAGATCATACACGTCACGTTAGCTAGCAAGCCTGCAAGCTAACATTTGCTAACTAGATAACAGTACGCTTTAACTTGCAATGAAAATGACTTTCTGACAAATTTAGAAACGTATAATAACTGAAAACGGCGCTATAGGCATGGATGAACGCAAAATGGAACTAGACTCTTACTCATATTCATGGATGAATGCTTCACGGCAGACTAGTTTTGTTTGTAACTAGCTACATCTTGTATGGTCCGCATTGTCAAGTCACTCCGGTTTACACTGACCGTGTGCAGAATGTAGCCCATCACAACTTTTTCCCACTGATCTGATAGTGCCTTCTAAATTCAGGGCAGAAATGTTGTTGAGAGCAGTATTAACAGTTCTCCATGGCTAACGTTATATCTTTCAAAAAAGCTGCGGTAGCAAGGATTATCTACACATGCTGAGCAGCCCACTTTATAGACAGATGGGGGTTAAATTTTTTGGATTTCTTGTCATTTAACAGACGCTCTTATCCAAAGTGACTGACGTTAGTGGGTGCATACATTTTCATACTTTGTCCCTACTGACCCCCTGTGGGAATCGAACCCACAACCTTGACGTTGCAAGCACCATGCTCTCCCAACTGAGCAACACAGGACCACATGGCAGACCAATCGGAACTCATCTCCCGGCCCATCCATTATCTCAGCCAATCATGGTTAGCAGGAAGGTTTCTGACTTTTTCCATGGCTAAACCAACTAGGCTCATAATTTTAAGAAATGGCATACATGTTTATTTAGGCACATGAAAGTTCACATGTTCCAGAAGGCATTTCTGCCAAAAAAAACGCATTTTGATTTAAAAAAAATAAGTTCAAATGCCTCTCCTGTGAAGAAGTGATGTGCAACATACACATAGCTTCGTGAAACGGGCCACAAATAAGCTTTGTTGCACAATTAAATGTAAATACACTGCATTTCAAACAGTCAGGAATAATATAATGAATTCACTGTGTCACGTTCTGACCTTTATTTCCTTTGTTTTGTATTTATTTAGTATGGTCAGGGCGTGAGTTGGGGTGGGCAGTCTTTTTGTTTTTCTATGATTTGGGGATTTGTATGTTTTGGCCTAGTATGGTTCTCAATCAGAGGCAGGTGTCATTAGTTGTCTCTGATTGAGAATCATACTTAGGTAGCCTGGGTTGCACTGTTTGTTGGTGGGTGATTGTCTATGGTGATTGCTTGTGTCAGCACAGTTCTCATTAGCGTCACGGTCGTTATTTCGTTTATTGTTTTTGTATAGTGTGTTTCAGTGTTCAGTGTTTTCTTTATTACATTTCATCATGAACACATACCACGCCGCATTTTGGTCCTCCGATCCTTCTCGCCTCTCCTCTTCAGATGAAGAGGAGGACACCCGTGACACACTGCTTGTAAAATTCTACCTATGCAAAATATTTTACCAGGTAAATTGACTGAGAACACGTTCTCATTTACAGTAACGACCTGGGGAATAGTTACAGGGGAGAGAGAAGGGGGATGAATGAACCAATTGTAAGCTGGGGATTATTAGGTGACCATATGAAGGACAGCTTGGGAGTTTAGCCAGGACACTTGGGTAAACACCCCTACTCTTACGATAAGTGCCATGGGATCTTTAATGACCTCAGAGAGTCAGGACACCCATTTAAAGTCCCATCCGGAAGACAGCACCCTACACAGGGCAGTGTCTCCCAATCACTGCCCTGGGGAATTGGGATATATTTTAGACCAGAGGAAAGAGTGCCTCCTACTGGCCCTCCAAGACCACTTCCAGCAGCATCTGGTCTCCCATCCAGGGACTGACCAGGACCAACCCTGCTTAGCTTCAGAAGCAAGCCAGCAGTGGGATGCAGGGCAAACGGAGCGGCCTCTTAGTCAGACTTAGAAGGCGAGCACACCACCCACCGCTTCCAAGGATATTAGTCACCAATGTCCAGTCTCTAGACAACAAGGTGGATGAAATTAGGGCACGTGTTGCCTTCCAGAGAGACATCAGAGATTGTAACATTCTCTATTTCATGGAAACATGGCTCACTCGGGATATGTTGTTAGAGTCGGTACAGCCACCATGTTTCTTCATGCGTTGCGCCGACAGAAACGAACATCTCTCTGGTAAGAAGAAGGACGGGGGTGTGTGCCTCATGATTAACGACTCATGGTGTAACAATAACATACATAAACTCGAGTTCTTTTGTTCACCTGACCTAGAATTCCTTACAATCAAATGCCGACCGCATTATCTCCCAAGAGAATTCTCTTCGATCATAATCACAGTCGTGTATATCCCCCACACAAGCAGACACATCGACGACCCTGAAATAACTTCACTGGACTCTTTGTAAACTGGAAACCATACATCCTGAGGCTGCATTTATTGTAGCTGGGGATTTTAACAAAGCTAATTTGAGACCAAGGCTACCTAAATTCAACCAGCACATTGACTGTAGTACCCGCTCGAGCAAAACACTGGATCATTGCTACTCTAACTTCCGTGTTGCGTACAAGGCCCTCCCTCACCCTCCCTTCGGCAAATCCGACCACGACTCCATCTTGTTTGTACCGTCCTTTAGGCAGAAACTCAAACAGGATGTACTCCTGACTAGAACCATTCAACGCTGGTCTGACCAATCGGAATCCACGCTTTAGATTGTTTTGATTACGTGGACTGGAAAATGTTCCGGTAAGCCTCAGACAATAACATCTATTTATATGCTGACTCGGTGAGTTAGTTTATTAGGAGGTGCATTAGAGCTGTTGTACCCACTGTGACTATTAAAACCTACCCCAACCAGAAACCATGGATAGACGGCAAACCACCGCATTCATCATTGAAAGAGGTTGGGGAATATGGCCGAATATGAACCGTGTAGTTATTCCCTCCGCTAGGCATTCAAACAAGCAAAATGACGGTATAGGGCCAAAATGGAGTTGCAATTCCATGGCCCAGACACAAGACGTATGTGGCAGGGTCTACAGGCAATTACGGACTACAAAAAAAAAAAACAGCCACGTCACAGACACCAACGTCTTGCTTCCAGACAAGCTAAACACCTTCTTAGCGCACTTTGAGGATAATACAGTGCCACCGACGCGGCTCACTACCAAGGACTGCGGACCCCCACTCTCCTTCTCCGTGGCCGATGTAAGTAAGACATTTAAACGAGTCAACCCTCGCAAGGCTGCTGGCTGCATCCTCAGGGCATGTGCAGACCAGCTGGCTGGTGTGTTTACGGACATATTCAATTGCACCCTATCCCAATCTGTTGTCCCCACATGCATCAAGATGGCCACCATTGTTCCTGTACCAAAGAAGGCAAAGATAACTGGACTAAATGACTATTGCCCTGTAGCACTCACTTCTGTCATCATGAAGTGTTTTGAGAGATTAGTCAAGGATCATATCACCTCCAACTTACCTGCCACCCTAGACCCGCTTCAGTTTGCATACCGCCCGAACAGGTCCACAGACGATGCAATCGCCATCCCACTGCACACTGCCATATCCCAACTGGACAAGAGGAATACCTATGTAAGAATGCTGTTCATTGAATACAGCTCAGCATTCAACACCATAGTACCCTCCAAGCTTATCCTCAAGCTGGAGGCCCTAGGTCTCAACCCCGCCCTGTGCTATTGGGTCCTCAACTTTCTGATGGGCCGACCCCAGGTGGTGAACGTAGAAAACAACATCTCCACTTCACTGATCCTCAACACTGGGGCCCCACTAGGGTGCATGCTCAGCCCCCTCCTGTACTCCCTGTTCACCCATGACTGCGAGGCCATGCATGCCAACAACTCAATCATCAAGTTTGCAGACGACACAACAGTAGTGGGCTTGATTACCAACAATGACGAGACAGCCTACAGGGAGGAGGTGAGAGCACTCACAGTGTGGTGTCAGGAAAACAACCTCTCACTCAACGTCAACAAAATGATCACACACCCTTGTGCAACAGCGCCTCTTCAACCTCAGGAAGCTGAAAAAATTGGGCTTGTCACCTAAATCCCTCACAGACTTTTACAGACGCACAATCGAGAGCATCCTGTCGGGCTGTATCCCCGCCTGGTATGGCAACTGCACTGCCCTCAACCGCAAGGCTCTCCAGAGAGTAATGCGGTCTGCACAACGCATCACCCGGGGCAAACTACCTGCCCTCCAGGACTCGTACAGCACCTGATGTCACAGGAATGCCAAAAAGATCATCAAGGACAACAACCACCCGAGCCACTGCCTATTCACCCCGCTATCATCCAGAAGGCGAGGTCAGTACAGGTGCATCAAAGCTGGGACCAAGAGACTGAAAAACAGCTTCTATCTCAAGACCATCAGACTGTTAAACAGCCATCACTAACATAGAGAGGCTGCAGCCAACATACAGACCCAAAGCACTGACCACTTTGATTAATGCATTTAATAAAGGTATCACTAGTCTCTTTAAATAATGCCACTTTAATCATGTTTACATATCCTACACTACCCATCTCATATGTGTATATACTGTATTCTATACCATCTACTGCATCTTGCCTATGCAGTACCGCCATCGCTCATCCATATATTTATATGTACATATTCTTATTCCATCCCTTTACATTTGTGTTATATAAGGTAGTTTGTTGTGAATTTGTTAGATTACTTGTTAGATATTACTTCACTGTCGGAACTAGAAGTGCAAGCATGTCGCTACACTCGCATTAACATCTGCTAATTATGTGTTTGTGACAAATAATAATTGATTTGGATTTGAGATTCAACAACCACAGAAAATGATTCAAAATTAACTAGATGAAAGAACAGAAACCAGTGGAATGTTCTGTTTACCTCAGCAGTGGCTGGCCATACTCCAGGATACATTTCTGCTCTAATCATGGAAAAGCTACCTTTGCAACAAAACAGCTAGTCACTAAAAATATTGATATTGAACATGAACTTGCATTTCAATTCATGCTCAAATGTCAATGGTCCTGTTTACCATGCAGCTAGTAAATAAGCCACTCATATCCTTTCTCCAACACACAGTGGAGAACGACTTGGCTCAGCTCCTGGATTCTCAATTCAATGCTAAATTGCTAAAAATGTGTTTGCTGAAAGGATTTGTAGTACAGAAAGCGTGCTCTATCCCACAGGAAACATATCAGCATTTATGTGATGTAGCTCCTAGTTAAAATGACTGTGGCCCGTTAGCCACCACTCCTAGCCTTGCCATGGCTCTCTTGTGAAATTCAGCCGACGATAATGGCAGCTAGAGACCGATTATTCGTTGACAATTTGCATGTGTCGTACAAATGAATACAAATGAATGCAGCTGCTTTGAGATGCTAGTATTTCTCTCCTGATGACTGGTAGCTAAGGAGTTTTTCTTTGGCTGTCCCTTATCACCAGTGCTGTATGCCTTTTTTGTTGCTTCTGTGTATTCATTATGTGAGATATAGTGCCTCTAACAGTGAGGACCAGTGTTTACACCCAGGCATATTGTTTTACTGTGTGTAATAAATGCAGTCCATTCAGAAAGTATTCAGACCTCTAGACTTTTTCTACATTTTGTTACTTTACAGCCTCATTCTAAAATTGTTTAAATCATTTTTTCTCCCCCTCTTCAACCTACACACAATACCCCATAATGACAAAGTAGAATCAGTTTAAAAAAAAAAAAAACTGTTATCAGATATATCATAAGAATACTGACCCTTTACTCAGTACTTTGTTGAAGCACCTGTGGTGGCGATTACAGCCTTTAGTCTTCTTGCGTATGACGCTTGGCATACCTGTATTTGGGGAGTTTCTCCCATTCTTCTCTGCAGATCCTCTCAAGCTCTGTCAGGTTTGATGGGTAGCGTCGCTGCACAGCTATTTTCAGGTCCCTCCAGAGCTGTTTGATTGAGTTCAAGTCTGGGCTCTGACTGGGCCACTCAAGGACATTCAGAGACTTGTCCCGAAGCCACTCCTGTGTTGTCTTGCTATGTGCTTAGGGTCGCTCTCCTGTTGGAAGGTGAACGTTCGCCCCAGTCTGAGGTTGTGAGTGCTCTGGAGCAGGTTTTCATCAAGGATCTCTCTGTACTTTCCTCTGTTCATCTTTCCCTCGATCCTGACTAGCCTCGCAATCCCTGCCGCTGAAAAACATCCCCACTGCATGATGCTGCCACCGCCATGCTTCACCTCCAGATGTGATGCTTGGCATTCATGCCAAAGAGTTCAATCTTGTTTTTCATGGTCTGCGAGTCCAGATGGTTGTCTTTCTGGTAGGTTCTTCCATCCCCACAGAGGAATTCTGGAGCTCTGTCAGAGTGGCGATCGGGTTCTTGGTCACCTCCCTAACCAAGGCCCTTCTCCCCAGATTGCTCAGTTTGGCCGGGCGGCCAACTCTAGGAAGAGTCTTGGTGGTGATGGAGGCCACTGTGTTCCTGGGGAGACCTTCAATGCTGCAGAAATGGTTTGTTACCCTTCTCCAGATCTGTGCCTCGACACAATCCTGTCTCTGAGCTCTACGGACAATTCCTTCGACCTCATGGCTTCGTTTTTGGTCTGAAATGCGCTGTCAATTGTGGGACCTTATATTGACAGGTGTGTCCATTTCCAAATCATGTCCAATCAACTTATGACTCGTGGATTCCAATCAAGTTTTAGAAACATCTCAAGGATGATCAACGGTAACCGGATGCACCTGAGCTCAATTTAGAGTTTCATAGCAAATAAATAAGGTATTTCTGTTTTTTGCTTTTATTACATTTTCAAAAATGTATTTGTCGTTATGGGGTATTGTATGTAGATTGATGAGGGGAAAATATATATTGTATCCATTTCAGAATAAATCTGTAACAATTTTTTTTTATGTTACAGATTTATTTTGAAATGGATACAATATTTGCTTTCCCCTCATCAATTTCCCCTCAAAATGTTTTGTTATGTCTGAATACTTTCTGAATGCACTGTAGATTTGCTCTATTTCTAAGCTTACCGTTCTTAAGTTTCCTTTATGCGTCTTTTTGCTTCGGCTTTGTACACCAGCTGAAAATACAATATACAGTGCCTTGCGAAAGTATTCGGCCCCCTTGAACTTTGCGACCTTTTGCCACATTTCAGGCTTCAAACATAAAGATATAAAACTGTATTTTTTTTGTGAAGAATCAACAAGAAGTGGGACACAATCATGAAGTGGAACGACATTTATTGGATATTTCAAACTTTTTTAACAATTCAAAAACTGAAAAATTGGGCGTGCAAAATTATTCAGCCCCCTTAAGTTAATACTTTGTAGCGCCACCTTTTGCTGCGATTACAGCTGTAAGTCGCTTGGGGTATGTCTCTATCAGTTTTGCACATCGAGAGACTGACATTTTTTCCAATTCCTCCTTGCGAAACAGCTCGAGCTCAGTGAGGTTGGATGGAGAGCATTTGTGAACAGCAGTTTTCAGTTCTTTCCACAGATTCTCGATTGGATTCAGGTCTGGACTTTGACTTGGCCATTCTAACACCTGGATATGTTTATTTTTGAACCATTCCATTGTAGATTTTGCTTTATGTTTTGGATCATTGTCTTGTTGGAAGACAAATCTCCGTCCCAGTCTCAGGTCTTTTGCAGACTCCTGTATTTGGCTCCATCCATCTTCCCATCAATTTTAAACATCTTCCCTGTCCCTGCTGAAGAAAAGCAGGCCCAAACCATGATGCTGCCACCACCTTGTTTGACAGTGGGGATGGTGTGTTCAGCTGTGTTGCTTTTACGCCAAACATAACGTTTTGCATTGTTGCCAAAAAGTTCAATTTTGGTTTAATCTGACCAGAGCACCTTCTTCCACATGTTTGGTGTGTCTCCCAGGTGGCTTGTGGCAAACTTTAAACAACACTTTTTATGGATATCTTTAAGAAATGGCTTTCTTCTTGCCACTCTTCCATAAAGGCCAGATTTGTGCAATATACGACTGATTGTTGTCCTATGGACAGAGTCTCCCACCTCAGCTGTAAATCTCTGCAGTTCATCCAGAGTGAACATGGGCCTCTTGGCTGCATCTCTGATCAGTCTTCTCCTTGTATGAGCTGAAAGTTTAGAGGGACGGCCAGGTCTTGGTAGATTTGCAGTGGTCTGATACTCCTTCCATTTCAATATTATCGCTTGCACAGTGCTCCTTGGGATGTTTAAAGCTTGGGAAATATTTTTGTATCCAAATCCGGCTTTACACTTCTTCACAACAGTATCTCGGACCTGCCTGGTGTGTTCCTTGTTCTTCATGATGCTCTCTGCGCTTTTAACGGACCTCTGCGACTATCACAGTGCAGGTGCATTTATACGGAGACTTGATTACACACAGGTGGATTGTATTTATCATCATTAGTCATTTAGGTCAACATTGGATCATTCAGAGATCCTCACTGAACTTCTGGAGAGAGTTTGCTGCACTGAAAGTAAAGGGGCTGAATAATTTTGCACGCCCAATTTTTCAGTTTTTGATGTGTTAAAAAAGTTTGAAATATCCAATAAATGTCGTTCCACTTCATGATTGTGTCCCACTTGTTGTTGATTCTTCACAAAAAAATACAGTTTTATATCTTTATGTTTGAAGCCTGAAATGTGGCAAAAGGTCGCAAAGTTCAAGGGGGCCGAATACTTTCGCAAGGCACTGTATTTGGTTATGAAAAATACATTTTACAGCTGTTTAAATGTTACAGTGATTCTATACACAATAGACTGCTTGTTTTGTACACTGCTTGTTTTGTCACATAAACTGAAATTAGGCAAACTAGAGTTTATGGAACCAGGAAATGATGAAGCGATTTCTACATAATGCATCTCGAAATAATTCTAAGACGTTTTATTGTCACATACACCAGATAGGCGCAGTGAAATGTGTTGTTTTACAGGGTCAGCCATAGTAGGGAAGGGTTAGGGAACGTGGAGACCTAGTCAGTTGCACAACTGAATCCATTCAACTGAAATGTGTCTTCCGCATTTAAACCAACCCCTCTTAATCAGAGAGGTTTCGGGCTCCGGGGTATCGTGTGTAGGTTCCTATTAGGGATATCTCGGTAAACATGTCAGAATCGGATATTATCTAAAAATGGCAACATTGGCTCTATATGCAGCGTTTGTGTTGCTATTATTTCCCGAGGAGGGGAGAAAGTGAAATCTTTCAATACCACAACCCTAATTACTAATTTGAAAGTGCATCACTCCCAGACGTTCATCCCCAGACTTTCAGCGACTAAGAGCACACTTCCAACAGCTGTCGAGCAGTCATTTGAAAGAGTAAGAACATTTCAGCGAGACAACTCAAAGGCGAAATCCCTTTACGCCAAGATGAGGAAATTCATTTCCCTTAACAATCAACCGTTCTCTGTCGTGGATGATGTTGACTGGTCGAGCCCCGGCATACACAAGTAGGTGCTATTTTGCAGTCCTACCAGAGTTACACAGTATTGCACATCCATGAGCTACTTGCTATGGGCGTCACTGCTATTAGCTTCACGATTGACTGACATTTGGACCAGCGATGTCAGCCCATGAGCATGCTGAGTCTGACAGCACAGTGGGTCAACAAGGATTTTGTACTGAGGAAAGCCGGATTGCGCGCTCAAGAATGTGCTGGTTCTCATACTGCTGCTGCCATTTCAAAGACATTTGAGAATGTGTTTAAAACTTGGAAAATCACCAAGAACAAAGTACACGTTGTGCTACGTGATAATGCATGTAACATGACAAAGGCTTTGGAAGAATGCAGAGTCGCCAGTTTGCCGTGCGTAGCACACACACGGCAACTGGCCGTGAACAAAGGTGTTTTGGCCCAACACATCATATCTGACACAGTGGCAACAGGTAGGAAGATAGTGGGTCATTTTAAACACTTACGGCTAGCATACAGCCACCTGCAAGCAATACAAGCAGCTTGGAATTAAAAACAAAAAGGCTTAAGCAAGATGTTTCCACCAGATGGAACAGTACTTTTTACATGATGGAGAGCCTGCTGGAACAAAGATGAGTGTTTGGCGTGTACGCAGCTGACTATGAGTTACCTGCAACAATCAGTACAAACCAGTGGACTCTCATTTGAAACATGAATACACTCCTAGCTCCATTCAAACTACTGACTCGAAATAAGCTCATCAACTGCGTCTGCAGCAGACGTGATACCCTCTGTCATGGCATTGAAACGCCTGCTCAACAACACTGCCGTGGGGTTCAAACTTGTAAAAGTACTCGACTAGAGGCTGTGAACAAGCGATTCGGTAGCATTCTCTCTGAGCCTCTTTGCTGTGTCGCCGCCATGCTCGATGCTAGGTACACGGGCCACTACTTTGATGCAGACAAGAAACAGGGTTTACGTGAAATGTTAGACACAGCAGGACAAGATGGAAATGGACACCGTGACCGTGCACACCGAGGAAGAGAACCCACGACAGAAGAGGCCACGGACAGACAGAGCTGAAACGTCACTGCTTGACATGTATGATGAATCCTGGTTGAGAATGAAACGACTGAACAAATGAATGAAACAGCACAGCAAGTAAATGAAATAAATAGGTTTTGATTATGTTTTACTGGTAAGTGGGACATAAATGCCAACAAAATAACTTTTTGGTGTGTGTGTGTTTCAACTATTTAACTTTACTAGAATGCTTAAAAGGCCACCATTTTTTAAAATATCGGTTATCAGTATCGGTATCAGGTTTTTTGGCAAGGAAAATATTGGATATCGGTATCGACCCAAAAAGTAATATCGGTGCATCCCTAGTTCCATTAGCTGCAGATCCTTGCTCAACCAAGTGGGTGTTATTATCAAAATATAAGATATCCAAACACAGGATTGAAAATGAACAGGGAGAGCCATTGCGCTGGCACATTTACATCTAGCACCTTACAATGTGTGAATAATGAGCAATATCTACGACATCACCAGGGTCACACGTCTGTAAATGAAGCACATTGCCCCAACGGTTCTGTGAAATGGAATATACAGAGAAGAACTAGAAGAGCTCTCAAGGGAAATTGTTTGTTAGGGGCTTAGACACAGGAATACATGAGTGTAAAACTCTTTATGACTTTGCAAAGCTCCGTGTAGCTGGCAAGGATCGGGAGCAGAGCTGTTGTTTGGTAAGGCCTTAGCAGTGTTACGGGGTTGTTAGTGTTTTCTAACAACTGTAGCTATTGTGAACCCTGTCCACGTATACCCTGGGTGTGTGCCTGACGGAATTGGCACTTTCATCCCGGACCAAGATGTCTGTCTCAATATCCCCATGGTGTTCAGGTTATGTGAGTACAGGAGGGTGGTAGGGGACCGCCAGCTATTCCCCCATCATGGCCCAGTAAACCCGGGGGGGATAGGAAGGCTGCAATCAGGAGGATAGGGAAACATTTGGTGGCGTTGTCTGCCAGGAGACAAGGGGACGGTTGAATGGCACTAACCCCCCCCCCCCCCCCTACACACACACACACACACAGTTTTTCACCCACCTTTTTCCAACCGTGGAAATATATGAAAAAAAATATGAAACCGTTGGTCTATATGTGTTAGGGTTATGAGAGTCATTGAGACCTCCTGCAGCGTTCACAGCAACTATCTGGTTTCCCCTACATCTTCTTGGATTTTGGACCCATGTTTTTGAACAGGCCTTTTGAATTGAATGGAATTTAAATCAGTACAGCTCGGGGGCTCAATTTGTATTTTTTTGCCGTTGTGTCTGAGGTTTTGTCACACATATAACAACAGATTAAATTAGTTAAGTAAAGTATGATGGGGAGAATGGGTGAGTTGATGAGTGAGGGGAAACAAACAATGCATAATTATGTAATCACCAATTGTAAATTAAGAACAGGGCGGGCCATTCTATTGTATTGATCCAGTCTAATTGTAATCTTAAAATGGTACAGTATGAATCCTATATCAGTCCACCTACTGTAATCAAAGCAGTCTTATCAGTCTACCCTGGCCTACTTGGAGTAAGCTACACAGTGAGAACGTATGTAATTGTACATGCTGAACAATTACATATACCTGGGAAGAGATTCGCATTGGGCAGCAGTGTCGGAGAATGTGGTGATGAGGCTTGTGGAACCTTACGTTGGTAAGGGGAGAAATGTCATCATGGACAATTTATTCACAACACTGTCATTGTCGAACAAGTTGCTTGCAAAGAAGACAAGTCTGGCCGGCATCATGAACAGTAATACGGGAGCCCCCTCCCTCTGTGCAAAATAAGGCACCTGTTCTCCACAACTGTGCTGAAGAATGAGACAACAGGACACAATAAAGAGAAAACTGGAGACTATTACGCACTACAACCAGACAAAGATATGTCAAAGTGTGTCAAGCAAGTAGACGTTATGAAAATGGTCTCAACTGTTAGGACAAGGGATAACAGCTAAATTAAATCCAACTGATGCCATTGTGTGAAGACCCACACAAGTATGTTTCACTATTTACAGTGCATTCGGAAACTATTCAGACCCTTGACTTTTTCCACATTTTGTTACGTTACAGCCTTATTCTAAAATGGATTACATAAAAATAAAAAAAATCATAAATCTGCAAACATTACCCCATAACAACGAAGTGAAAACAGGTTTTTTGACATTTTTGCAAATGTATTAAAAATTCTAAACAGAAATACCTTATTTACATATCTATTCAGAACCTTTGCTATGAGACTCCACATTGAGCTCAGGTACATCCTGTTTCCATTAATCATCCTTGACATGTTTCTACAACTTGATTGGAATCCATGAGTCATAAATTCAATTGATTGGCACACACCTGTTTATATAAGGTCCCACAGTTGACAGTGCAGGTCAGTTGACCAGTGCATGTCAGAGCAAAAACCAAGCCATGAGGTCAAAGGAATTGTCCGTAGAGCTCCAAGGCAGGATTGTGATTGTGCCTCAATGCCAGGCGTCACGTCTGGAGGAAACCTGACATGATCCCTACGGTGAAGCATGGTGGTGGTAACATCATGCCGTGGGGATGTTTTTCAACGGCAGGGACTGGGAGACTAGTCACGATTGAGGGAAAGATGAACGGAGCAAATTACAGAGATCCTTGATGAAAACCTGCTCCAGAGCGCTCAGAATCTCAGACTGAGAAGAACATGACAACGACCCTAAGCACACAGCCAAGACAATGCAGGAGTGACCTCTGAATGTCCTTGAGTGGCCCAGCCAGAGCCTGGACTTGAACCCCATCGAACATCTCTGGAGAGACCTAAAAATAACTGTGTAGCGACGCTCCTTATCCAACCTGACAGAGCTTGAGAGGATCTGCAGAGAAGAATGGGAGAAACTCCCCAAATACAGGTGTGCCAATGTTGTAACATCATACTCAAGAAGACTCAAGGCTGTAATCACTGCCAAAGGTTCTTCAACAAAGTACTGAGTAAAGGGTCTGAATACTTATTGAAATGTGAGATTTCTGTTTTATTTCTCATTAATTTGCAAAAGTGTCTAAAAAGCTGTTTTTGCCTTGTCATTATGGGGTATTGTGTTTAGACTGATGAGGAGAAAGAAAATGTAATCCATTTAACAAAAAGGCTGTAACATGTAACATTTGGAAAAAGTCAAGGCGTCTGAATACTTTCCGAATGCACTTTCCGCTTATTGGCTACTAATGTTTTCATCATTTGACTGCACGTCTTGACCGTGCGTATTGGTTGTTGGGGTGTTTTTTATTTTATTTTGACGTTAGAAAAAGGTGTTACCATGTTCCAACACATATGTTTTCTGTTTCAAAGTTGTAACAAAGGCACTGCACGAAGAAAATTGATTGAACACTTAAATGTGTTTTTTTTATTTTTTTTTTTACTTATAGTCTACAGTAACATAAACGAATGAAAATGCTATTGTGTTATTTGAAATAAAATAGAGTATTCTAATGTTACCCAAGGCCTTCATAAACAAAACCAAATTATTATCTTTGCAGATCATATATGGAATGCATGAATTACACTGTTAGAATGTTGCAGTCAGACTGCTCATTAGCTTGAAGGTGGGGGGGGGGTCCATCAAGGCCCAGCCGTTCTGGTGTTAATCGGAATAATGAATGCACAGACACATTGATGATAAGACAGATGTATTTTTGTGCTGGACAGAGAAAAGTAATTGGCAGAAGTCTGCTCATCATTTGATAGAACAACATTGTAATTACCCATAACCCTCCTGTACTGTATGTTGCTGATTCGTTGATCCTTATGTGACCTACAGTACAACAATCTGATAAGCCAGCACACACGTTCTTTCAACTGCACCCATTATCAGACTACAGGTGCACCCTGTTAAAAGTGTACCCCTACAAATCTGTTTCAAGGTTGCTTTCTCAGAGAACAAACATGATATTTGAGGGGGAATACGCTCTGAGGAAAATCTATAATGCATGTCCAAATATTGAAAGGGAACTAACAGCAAATGGGGTATAGACTATTCTCTCTCTGTGAGCGTGATGTATATAGATTGAAGATGAAAAGATGACTGCTTCCATTGGGAGACCGTAGTCGGCTGTGTAGAATGTTGTGAGGAAGGGACTTAATAATAAGTTTGCTGCCAACATTTTTATTTATTTTGTAATCCTACATCTATCAGTCAGTTTGTTTTTATCTGTATGGTGGTGAAACAAACAACTACATTTGAGTTTTTCTTCTTAATTCCTAGTAGTGATAATTTAGCCCAACAACTATAATTGGATGTTGTAGTTGGCTGTGATTGGCTTCGGCTGGTTCACAATCGACCAGTGGAAAACCATGATTGAAAGGCAGTCACCATCAGGCTTTGTAACATGAAGGTCATGGCTATCATGAGGAGACGAGTCATTAAAGCATTTCCAATGAATAATCCTGTATCTTTTTGGGTGAAGTGATATGGGCTCCATCTAACTGTAGCTGGATGTGTTTGACTATGAACCCACGATGACAATCATAAGTAATAGGCATATAATGCTGTGTAAAATATAGCCTTCATTGGTGTACATGTACACCAGTTTTTCTTAGGTCCATGATGGAGAATCGTTGATTTACAATGTCAATTTGAATCAATCATTGTCTTGTGAAATCCTAATTAATAACTTGACATTCAGCATGTGATTCTATGCTATTTAGATAAATGATGGTCCTTCTTTGAACACTCACATGGTTTTCAGGCCAAATTGCTCCATTCAATAAACTACTCAAGTGGGGATGATTCATTGAAACATAAACCCAGCGTACGCACTGGTTACCTGAGGTTTGCTGAATCAGGAGATGCCTCTGGAGGCCCAAAAAGTGGAGTCTTCCGTCATTTACTTTGTGTGTCGGTATGAAAGGTCTTTATATTATTCAACACAGCACATGCTCCCCCCATCTGTCACCATTTTATCCCGGTCTCTCCTCTCCCCATATCACCTGATTGGTTGGCGGTGCCGCCAGTAAACCTTGGGTGAATTAGCTTTGTCATTCAGATCAATGGCATGGCTGTGGAATGCCCCTGACCTTCATCCTGCCCCTTTCTGATTAAACAGAGCTTTACAGAAGGCCCAGAGAAGAATTCAACCAATTTAATAGATCAGTATTTATGAGTGCTGTAGGGTCCTCAACCATTTACTCCCTCACTCATTCCCTCTCTCCGTCCTTCTCAGCATTGTCTGAAATTAAAGATGCACTCTCAAACTTTTGTATAATTTCAGCCAGTAGTTTTGAAAGTGATACTCACGAGCCGAAAGTGGTCCCCGTTTTTGTTAGGAATTTGTTGTGATTAAGATCCCGGAGTGCATCTTTAAGTATGTGCTATAAGAGAAGGCTTTTTTCTCTTGACAAGCTGGGGAAATTGGAGGAGGTGTTGTAGTTATGCTTAGTGTTTTGGTTAATATGTCCTCTTAGCCGAATGATTGGCACTGTTATTTGTCGATGTCATTGAAGTACTCTGCAGGAAGTCTGTTTTAAAAGGTGCCTGCGCTACCTCTTTCAGGACGTTATGTACATGTATTTAACTGCCTATGAATTCATCGTTTTGTGAAATGTTTTCATGTATCGTATAAAATATGCACATAGGATATGTAAGCCAAGCCAGCTGGGTTCTGCTTGTGATGTTTATTTTTCAAGGATTCTTTATGAAAATGTGTTATTGACACATAACAGTATGAAAGCATCCTATAGACAGAGACTAGTCTATATACCATGGGGGACTTTCTGTTGAGTGTCAATCAGTGTCTTCTCATAGATAACAGGTTTTCCTTCTTAGGGCATCACACATCGACAGCTTGCTTCAAATGTAATTACTCATTCTGTTCTCCTCAAAACAGCCTCTTTGGTAATTGAAATGAGGCACCAGAGAGGAGCAACTTGGAGCCAAGTCAAAACAAAATTTCAAAACAAAATGTCTTATTCACGAGACATGGCATGAATGTCTCCCCTACCTACCCCTCTCTTTTTTTCTCAGTTTGTTTTCTGTAGGGGCCCAGCATAGTATTATGATGGACTTACTAATAACAATTCCAATACAATATAATAGCGGTGACTCTTTCAGACAAAAGTGTTATGAGAAATGGAGCAAATTGGCATGAAAACCATGCGAGTGGCCCATCACTTATCTAAATAGCATAAAATCACATGCTGAATGTCAAGTCATTAACTAAGGCTGTAATACAAATTCAATTCGGAGGCCAGATTTTAAATTAGATAAATATTGAACTGCTCGCTAATCCAAAAAATGTAAAGCTATTTTGAAGTGGTTTCGTATTTTGTCATAATTTTTCATAGAGATGGCTTAATGTTTGTCTTGCTATATTTTTCCAAATGTTTTTTTATATATAAGAGTACCATTCAAGTATTGATACATTGTTCCATTCCCCGTTTTTGAATCACACACACACTTTTACTGCTGTTGCTGTTTAGATCTAGATTAATATGCTCACATTAACAATGTCATGATTATATTCACTTATCCTAGCTGTCTATGGAGTGACAGTTCGCTCTTCGGTGCCTTTTTTAGAAGAATGTTCTAGGGATAGATGAGTCAAAAGTAGAACCTTTTGGATAACGTGGGTCCCATGTGAAAACCTGGTGAAAACCAAACACTGCATTCCACAGTAACAACCTTATGCCAATGGTCGAGCATGGTGGTGGTAGTGTGATAGTTGGGGATGCTTTGCTGCCTCAGGGCCTGGATGACTTCCCTTAATAGAAGGAACCATGAATTCTGCTCTGTATCAGAGAATTCTGCAGGAGAATGTCAGACCATCCATCTGTGAGCTGAAGCACAGCTGGGTCATACAGCAAGACAATGATCCAAAACACACAATCAAGTCAACATGAAAATGTTGAAAAAGCAACAAGTTTGAAGTTTTGGAGTGGCCTAGTCAAAGACCAGACCTAATCCCAATTGAGATGTTGTGGCAGGACTGGAAACGAGCAGTTCGTGCTTGAAAACCCACAAATGTCGCTGAGTTAAAGCAGCTCTGCATGGAAGAGTTGGTCAAAATTCCTCTCCCTCAACATGAGAGACTGATCAACAACTACAGGAAGCGTTTGGTTGTCATTGCAGCTAGGAAGCGTTTGGAGTCATTGCAGCTAAAGGTGGCAAAAACAGTTGAGTGTAAGGGGGCAATTACTTTTTTACACATGGGTATTACGAAATAATTCAAATAAGTATCATCTTTGTGGTTTGTTTGTGAACTCAGGCCCCCTTTATCCAATATTAGGTTTTGATTGAAGATCTGAACATTCAGTATCAAAAATAGAGAAAATTAGAAAGGGGGCAAATACTTTTTCATGGCAATATACAGTACCAGTCAAAAGTTTGGACACACCTACTCATTCAAGGATTTTTCTTTATTTTTACTATTTTCTACATTTTAGAATAATAGTGAAGACATCAAAACTATGAAATAACACATATGGACTCATGTAGTAACCAAAACATATCAAAATATATTTATATTCTTTAAAGTAGCCATCCATTGCCTTGATGCACACTCTTGGCATTCTCTCAACCAGCTTCATAAGGAATGCTTTTCCAACATTCTTGAAGGAGTTCCCACATATGCTGAGCACTTGTTGGCTGCTTTTCCTTCACTCTGCAGTCCAACTCATCCCAAACCATCTCAATTGGGTTGAGGCTGGGTGATTGTGGAGGCCAGGTCATCTGATGCAGCACTCCATCACTCTCCTTGGTCAAAGAGCCCTTACACAGCCTGGAGGTGTGTTTTGGGTTGTTTTCCTGTTGAAAAACAAATGATAATCCCACAAAGTGCAAACGAGATGGGATGACGTATCACTGCAGAATGCTGTGGTAGCCATGCTGGTTAAGTGTGCCTTGAATTCTAAATAAATCACTGACAGTGTCACCAGCAAAACATACCCATACCATCACACCTCCTCCTCCATGCTTCACGCTGGGAACCACACATGCAGAGATCATCTTTGTCTCACAAAGACATGGCGAATGGAACCAAAAATCTCAAATTTGGACTCATCAAACCAAAGGACAGATTTCCACCGGTATAATGTCCATTGCTTCTGTTTCTTGGCCCAAGCAAGTCTATTTTTATTGGTGTCCTTTAGTAGTGGTTTCTTTGCAGCAATTTAACCATGAAGGCTTGACTCAGGCAGTCTCCTATGAACAGTTGATGTTGAGATGTGTCTGTTACTTGAAAGCATTTATTTGAACTGCAATTTATGAGGCTGGTAACTCCAATGACCTTATCCTCTGCAGCAGAGGTAACTCTGGCTCTTCCTGTCCTGTGGCAGTCCTCATGAGAGCCAGTTTCATCATAGCACTTGGTTTTTGCGAAGAAACTTTCAAAGTTCTTGAAATGTTCCGTACAGTCTTGCCATAGTATGGACTTGGTATTTTACCAAATAGGGTTATCTTCTGTATACCACTCCTACCTTGTCACAACACAACTGATTGGCTCAAACACATTAAGAAGGAAAGACATTTCACAAATTAACTTTTAACAAGGCACACCTGTTAATTTAAATGGATTCCAGGTGACAACTTCATGAAGCTGGTTGAGAGAATGCCAAGAGTGTGCAAAGCTGTCATCAAGGCGTGGCTACTTTGAAGAATCTAAAATATATTTAGATTTGATTCCATATATGTTATTTCATAGTAGAAAATGTGTATAAATGTGTGTATAAATGATAATGGAGCTACATTCATACAGTTTGTTGACTGTGTCGAGCTCACTAATAATCACAGCAATGAAAGTTAGACAGTCGGAGCATCAAATTCAAAAACATGGAGAGAGGACAATTGTTTGCACACCTTCGTCAGAGCACACAGTGATGTTCAATATATGTTGCTCTGCAATATAGAATTCAGTGGATGATGATAATTGACGGATCAGTTGGAGCAGATGTAAGCGTTGAACGTTGAAGTGAGAACATTAAACATTTGCACAACACTTTAATAGTCATGGTGGATAATTATAAGGTGGGTGTGTTTGCCCACACACAATAGCCAAGCTGTTGACATTTGCTGGATACATGAATACAAACTCAACAAAATTACATTTCTCAATTCAACTATTCTCAATTTATGTTTGACTACGACTATGAATACTCATATTTGTCATTCACAGGGACCTGAGCTATTCTTAAATATTTTCCTTTCGTTTTTCAAGTGCCGTTTCCTGTACTAGCTATTGGCTGTGTCAACCTCCGAAACGCAGACCTCCCAGAGAAATGTGCTGGGCTTGCACCTGTGTCAGTCTCCCAGATGGACCTGCTGAGATTGTGCCGCAGGTTTTCTCCAAATCTCTCAAAGATCCAACCCTCAGGCGTAATACCTGAATATCCATAATTGCTGTGGATATTAGCCGATAATTCTGTGTTCCCATACATTATTGATGAGACACTTCCACTTAAAACCTTTCAGAATATAGATGTAGGCTCTTAATTTGATCAATCTTTTGTTGCTGATCATTTTTTCTGCAAAGCAGGAAAAGCAAACTTGTAGTGTATTTGGGTTTTTAAAAGGCTTCTAAAGTTTGTCATTTCCATTTAGATATTTCAGACTTGATTTGCCCAAATAAAGTATTTATCAACCTTTACAAAAATGTCCATTAATTATAATCCACATAATAATTCACATTTCCTATTGCTGTAGGATTATTTTACTACTGTAGCAAACTGGCTCAAATTTAAGATCCTACATCTGTATGTGTGGTGTTCTGTGATTTATTTCTGTTTTGTTCTCCAGATGTTATTTGCCACTGCTGTCTGTTGGTCTTTTTATCAATCACTTCACACTTCTGTATTTATGCACTATGTGTCATCATAAGCCTCTAGTCTTACCCTTGTCAATGGTGACTTGTAAATTACTTGAAGTTAACTCAATCCTTCATATTTTAGTTTATATCAGAGTAACATCAAGGTTGTGTGATGTATTGGGTGACCACATGTCCCGGGACAATCCCGCATTTTGTACCTTTGTCCCTTAACCAAACAATCAAGTCCCGTATTTTATCAACAAATTAAAACACCAATAATTTATTTTAAAAAAAGGTATATTTGTTGCGTATTTCACTGATTTCCTATTAATTTGATGAGAATTTACATTCTAACCTGTCTCTTTTGCAGTCACGTTGTGCTTAGGACAAGATATACCCTGAGTGTACAAAACATTAAGAACACCGGCTCTTTCCATGACATAGACTGACCAGGTGAATCCAGGTGGACGCTATGATCCCTTATTGATGTCACTTGTTAAATCCACTTCAATCAATGTAGATGAAGGGGAGGCGACATGGTAAATAAATATTTTTAAGCCTTGAGACAATTCAGACATGGATTGTGTATGTGTGCCATTCAGAGGGTGACTGGGTAAGACAAAATGTTCAAGTGCCTTTGGTAGTAGGTGCCAGGCTCACCGGTTTGTGACAAGAACTGCAACGCTGCTGGGTTATTCACGCTCAACAGTTTCCTGTGTGTATCAAGAATTGTTCTCCAACCAAAGGACATCCAGCCAACTTGACAACTGTGTGAAGTTGTTGGAGTCAATGTGGGCCAGCATCCATGTGGAACGCTTTTGACACCTTGTAATATCCATGCCCTGACGAATTGAGCCTGTTCTGAGGGCAAAAGGGGGAAAAACTCAATATTAGGAAGGTGTTCTTAATGTTTTGTACCCTCAGTGTATATCATCAGGATGTGGTACAGGTGATGTAATCCAATCGTTGATAAGATCTGATATTCTGCAAATCGTAATCCGAGAAGAAGGCCATTGCCATATCATTAACCAATCACATTTGTCAAATCCTTTTGCCTAAATTCCAGCAACACTTGCATAGGACAGTAAACCACTTTCAAAAAGCGTGCTTCTAAGGAAGAGCTACGTATCAGTAAATAGCCGTATTAGACTGAAAGATACATCTTCTGCGAAATTACCTTATAACATGTTTATTATTAGCTAATTCAACATAGTTGTTGCAAATTCACTCAGTTACGTTTTAAAGATCTCCCTTTGTAACTGTTTACATTGCCTGAGAACAACCAGAAATGTTTCCTTGGCCAAATATTCCCTGATTTTCATAACAATAGACACACGTGGTCTCTCTTTTCTGCATCACCAAATTTCGCACGAGCTCGGCAAGAGTCCTACGCTACATGCACTTCAATTAGCTTGCAGAGGGAAGGAGATGTGTAGGGCTACACTCTCCCTAGATTGTCCCCCAAAATCATCCCGTGTCCATAATTTTGGTATTTTAAATGTGGTCACCCTAGTGATGTTCAACCAGTCTCTATGGATAGGTCTCTGTGTTGTGTGGAATGATAAACAACATTTATAGAAAGCTGAGATTACTTGTTACAGACACGTATGCTTCACTCATCTTTTGGAAGAAACTCAATCTTTTTCCAAGCCCACCTTTCTACCCCCTCTCTCATCTCCAGTCCTCCTCGTGCCCCTCATTTAGTGGAAGCGCCTTTGCTGAGGCTGCCAGTGTTGTGCCAGCATAAATTGGTTGCTTTTTTTTCCTTTTGGCACTTTGACTCGCAATGCCCCTGCCTAAAGTGCTACATAAATAAATCTGCATCTCGTATTACGCCAGGGACCTATCCTCGGAGGAGGCGGCGTAATTTCAGACTTGCAACGCAGCGTACATAAATATTACTGGCGCTTTATCACAGCCTAACACTGGGACTGATTTAAAATGATCAATTTGAATTGATCCATTGTTTGGCAGGCAGCAACAGATATGTGAATGAAGACACATAGAAGCATGCACACAAACCACCATCTTCCTCTTCAGTTAAATACTCTGACTCTCTCTCTCTCACATGATTATACAATCCCTTTCATTCGCTGAGTCAATCGTACACACATACATGCTAGCACACACACCCACACACTTTAAAAGAAAAGCCTAATACTTTTATCTCACTAATGTTGCTATAGTACACTCTTGGCTCTGCATTCTGACAGATGCCTCTCCTATACCTAGCCTGCAGCTTAGGCTCAAAGCTCCAATTTAGCTCAGGTGCTGAACCCACCGAAAAATACCGCTGTGGGAAAGAGATTAACAGGGAGAGTGGGGAGAAGAGTGAGGAAAAAGAGGGTGGGAGTCAAGAGTTGAAAGAAAGAACGGATAAACCAAACAAAGGAATCGAGAGTCAATAACAAGGATCGAGAGACTGGGGGAGAGAGTTAAAGAGGGATAGAGAAATAACTATAGAGGGAGCGAGATAAAGGGGGAGCAAGAAAGACGACTAGAAGTGAGAGGCTGAAACACACCCGCATTCCAAACCCATCCTTCCTAGGGAACGGATCGCACAACCCTGAAGACAGGAACCTTGTCGCTGGAGAGAGAAAGTACAGCTTGGAGTGTGTGTGAGAGAGAGGGCTACGCTAATCCTCCCACTCCACACTAAAGACTTTCCTGAGGACTTTTCCGTTGAGGAGGGGGAGGCAGAAGAGTGCGTTTTGAAGAGTCCTGTGTCGATTCAGCCATGCTAATAGTCACCCAGATGCAACAGAATACCACCTGCTCCAAATCAGAAAAGGTAAGGGCTCGCCCTAACCGTCAATGCTCTTTAAATGTGGAATTGTAAGTTGTTGCATATTGAAATTAATTTGGTTGCTAAATGCTTTGGTGAAGTTCACTGTCCCTGTTCTCTGTATGAAGACTACATTCAAATGATTTGCACAATACCTTTATTTATGACTGCATTATAAGTAGTAGTTGTTCTTGGAAGTTGTTACTGTATTCCCGCTAGGTGTGTGCATTGCCACTCCCGGCACCCACAAAGGCGATGGAGTTCGCAGGGGTGAGGTTGCCCATTGGCATAGCCTGGAAAGAACATCCAAGAGAATGGAGCGCAACGCTCATTCACTATTAAAAGCTATTTTATTATACTTTTCTAGTTAAATGATATTCAGCTTTTAATTATGAACGAGAGTCACACCTTGATGCATTTGGCATATGTAGGCACCAGAGTGTGATGCAGGAGCTTTTTGCATTGGGCACAGTCATGGGCAGGTGGTTTGTTGATGGGATAGCGGCCCCCTTAATGCTAGCCTTCCAAACTCTCCTTCTCTCAAGGCTGGGAGTTAAATCAGGGGCTAGAGCTGCCTTGTTAAATCCTCCCCAGTCTAGTTATACACTGGACAAAACATTAAGAACACCTGCTCTTTTCATGACATAGACTGACCAGGTGAAAGCTATGATCCCTTATTGATGGTACATGTTAAATCCACATAAAATCAAACTTTATTTGTCACATACGCTGAATACAAGTGTAGACCTTACCTTGAAATGCTTACTTACAAGCCCTTAACCAACAGTGCAGTTCAAGAAGAGTTAAGAAAATATTGAACAAATAAACTAAAGCAACACAATTAAATAATAATACAAAGTAACACAATAAATAACAGTAACGAGGCTATATACAGGGTGAACGGTACAGAGTCAATGTGCGGGGGTACAGGTTAGTAATGAGGCTATAGACAGGGGTACCGGTACCGAGTCAGTGTGCGGGGGTACAGGTTAGTTGAGGTAATTTGTACATGTAGGTAGGGGTTAATTGACTATGCATAGATATTAAACAGCGTGTGGGGGGGTCAATGTAATAGTCCGGGTGGCCATTTGATTAATTGTTCAGCATTGTTATGGCTTGGGGGTAGAAGCTGTAAAGGAACCTTTTGGTCCTCAAATTCATAGATGGCGCTATGGATGCAAAGACGGACAGTTCATGAGATTCAATTGTGGTTTTAATTTTAAACAAAAGTTCCAGTGTAGTTGGAGTTTTATACATGGTGTGTTTTCAACGAATCCAGGCCCAGAGTGGTGCGGTATGTTCCACACTCCAGAACAGAGCTTAGACATTTAGATATTTTAAGATGGGCCAACACTACAGGGTCAGAAAAGAAACAATTGACCTGTCCCAATTTGGCTCCCTACCCCTACCCCTTATAGGGAAATGGAAACACTAGGCTTTAGAACACCAGTTAACTGTAACAAAATCCTAAAAATAGAGATGTTTCTCTGTTAAATCCACATTAGTATTAGTGGATTGAATACATCTCTTTGCTTAGCTATACTTCCTGAAGTGTTTCCATTTCCCTTTAACCTCAAACATTATGCTGTATGATTATTTAAGATACTCTTTGAAGAGGTAGGGTTTTAGATGTTTTCTGAAGATGGGCAGGGACTCTGCTGTCCTAGCTTCAGGGGGAAGCTGGTTCTACCGTTGGGGTGCCAGGTCAGAGAAGAGCTTGGAGTTGGGCTGAGCGGGAGGTGGCAGAATGGAGTGCTTGGGTTGGGGTGTAGGGTTTTAGCATAGCCTGAAAGTAGGCAGGGGCTCATCACTAATGTGATCAACCAGGATCTACTGTCATCCCTTGTCAAATCAAATCAAATGTTATTTGTCACATGCGCCGAATACAACATACCATAAAATACTTACAAGCCCTTAACCAACAACGCAGTTCAAGCAATAGAGTTAATAAAATATTTACTAAATAAGCAAAAGTAAAAAAATAAATCTAATCAATTAAAAAGTAACACTAAATGTACATAACAATAACAAGGCTCTATACAGGGAGTACCGGTACCTAGTCAATGTGCGGGGGCACAGGTTAGTTAGTCCTTAAACCTGAGGTCACCTCTACTAAGATCAGATGACGTAGAGCTCAACGGCAGCCATGATGTAATACGGAGAGACTTGTAGGTTATTGATGTGCAAGCTTTAATATAAGGCTTCACATTCCCACCTCATACCTCCTCCGAGCAAGTAACATCACTCCTTTTCGTTAAGACGTATCATTTCCCAGCCAATGCATCTAATTCCACTCTGTCTCTCCCACACTACAGTACTCCCATGAAATATAGTGCCCCAGCTCGGACCGAGCTAATCTTTGTACAATGATCATGCTGCAACTCTGAGGTGGGGAGATAAGTCCCAGGTTTAGAGATGCTGGTTGGTGGTTTATTTGGGAGTGGAACGTGGTGATTTATTCTAGGAGGATGAACTGTGTTTGTAATGTAGTCATTTGGAAGTGAGATGGTTTCTGCTAGTATAGACAGGTGCTGTGGCTATTGAGGGCCAGTGTCGTATGGCAGCATTTCCCAAACGTTGCAATCCGGGATCCTTGGGACGTCCTTACCCTAACTTAACCATGACCCTCACCTAACCCCAACCTTAACCCTTATCTTAACCATTTTAAATGTCAAGGATCCCAGATAGCAAGGACCTTTCTCAAACCTCTCCTCAGGGACCCCAAGCCTTTACATGATCTATTTCAGAACTAACTGGTTCAACTTGTCAACTAATCATCATCAAGCCCTTGACTAGTTGAATCGGGTGTAGTGCTAGTCAGGTGTGATAGTTCAGGGCAACAACAAAATTGTGAAACATCTGAAGGTCCCAAAAGCCAGGTTTGAGAAACACTGCTACAGGGATCCTTCTGTTTAGTTTAGACCTGTATTCCATCCAGAAATGGTCTGTACAGAGAGAAATGCAAGATTGTGAAGAGAATTACTGGGGAGTGGAAATCACAAAAACTAATTGTCATTTCATCATTTTCTCTCATTACAAAATGTAAAATGTAAGACATATCAATGGATAGAATAAGAATAAGGGGGTTTTCTTAGAGGACATTTGTCTTCCGGGCAGATTCCTCCTGGCCTTTATAGTCATAATTCTCCACAAACAAATCGATAATGACTTTAGGCCTGTTGCTTTTGTTGTCACTCACACCACCTTTTCCTTCTCCTGGCCTGAATACCAAATGAAAAAGCAAGGCATAAAAATGAATAATGTGGAATTAAATGCATAGATTTTTCCAAAGTAAAGCATTAGCTAAAGTTTTTTAGGTCAATTGAATCGGCCCCGAGTCAAGAATTTGACGGGACTTGCTACCACAACAAATTAAAAAGCTGTCAAATAATGGAGGAAGTTTTGGGTAGTAATTGAAGCTTTGCACAAGCAAGGATCGTTACGCTGCGGTTAGACATGCTTCTAGCAAGCAGAGGTGTATATCTGTGCGTGTGAAGAATTTAATTTCATAGATTTATTAGAGGGTTTCTTGTAAGGTACTGGGGAAAATATGTAAATGCTATAAATATTTATCTACAAATATTGTGTTCCATTCTTTGATAATGGAAGCAAAGGGGGACTCTGAACTTCCGAAATAATTTAAATTATCTTGTTTCTTCCACTATATCCTCTACTTTTATACTGTCTCCCTCTCCTCCTTCTCCCCAATCTTTACCTCTCCACCTCTCCTCCTTCTCCCACTCTACCTTGCCTCCCACTCTACCTCTCCTCACTCTCTACCTCTCCACCTCTCCCCACTCTACCTTGCCTCCCACTCTATCTCTCCCCGCTCTCTACCTCTCCCCACTCTACCTTGCCTCCCACTCTACCTCGCCCCGCTCTCTACCTCTCCACCTTTCCCCACTCTCTACCTCTCCCCACTCTACCTTGCCTCCCACTCTCTCTCCCCACTCTCTACCTCTCCACCTCTCCCCACTCTACCTTGCCTCCCACTCTCTCTCCCCACTCTCTACCTCTCCACCTCTCCCCACTCTACCTTGCCTCCCACTCTCTCTCCCCACTCTCTACCTCTCCACCTCTCCCCACTCTACCTTGCCTTCCACTCTATCTCTCTCCGCTCTCTACCTCTCCACCTCTCCCCACTCTACCTTGCCTCCCACTCTATCACTCCCCGCTCTCTACTTCTCCACCTCTCCCCGCTCTCCACCTCTCTAATCCTCCCATTCTCTACATCTCCACCTCTCCAACTCATATTTTCAGGACATCTGTAGGTACTATTAAAACGAGGTTTGAGTGCTAAAAACAAAAAACAGCCAAGTAATAAACAAGGGAGGTGCAGCCAGGCAGGCAGCTTCCTGGTCTGACTGCTAGTCTACATGTCCTGCAGGCTCCCGGTGACATTGCTACACAAGGATATACCATGACATTTGAAATTCTTAATTTAATATAATAACAATCTTTTTAATGTAGCTTTTATGATGTGCACCCCATAAAGACATAATGTGTAGCCTACATAGGTTTCATGCGTGTTGCTTGTTGTTGACACCAGTCAGAGGCTCCATGTGTAGCAACGAGAAGTGGGAGGTCTCTAATTAATGTAAAATTAAATTAAAATGATGGAATTAAGTTAGCTAAATGAGAAGGTGTAGGCTACAATGAGCAACCAACAGGTAGGTTGTTGTTTAATCTGAATGGAGTTGTTGTAGACAAGGACGGGAGCTCAGCAAAATAGCCTCCAATAGCCTAGTTAGCTACCTAGCTAACATCTGGCTAATAAAGATAGCTTCTTTACATTGATTTGATGCAGTAAAGGCAGGCACTGCCAGATGGGAGGATATATAACCTATGGCATTTACACGTTTGTCTAGTTAGTGACTACTTTTCTCTCTCCCACCTGTGTCACACCCACCACCAGGGTTCATGGGTATAGCCTAATTATTATTATTTTTGCTGTAAGAGAGAAGTTACCACATGAGGGAGAAGTAAGCAACTAGCTAGTGCTGTTAGTCCATTGTTCTTCGTCTCACATCACTTGTCATCAGTGATGCAGTGGTAAAAATATAGGTGGGTAAACTGGGAATCAAACCCTGCCGTTGCAAGCACCATGCTCTTCCAACTGAGCTACAGAGGACCATAACAAAAAGAACTCCGGCATTCAATTTACTCTTGAAAGTTATAATAGTAGAATGCACAAGGTGACATTTCAAAATTGGGTAGTGCTATATCAGTTTTCCTCATCATGGTACTCATTTTATATCTTAGAGAGCTATTTATAACTTGTCTAGATCAACTAGCCCATGTCAGCTAATGTTTTTTAGCTCGTTTTTTTAGCTCATAGATTTTGTAGAAATGTTCGAGTCACTCTTATATCACATGAATACACATTAGACATGGCAAAATGTTTCAAATTGAAAGTAGATGAGCTTTAAGACTGCACATTTTCTCTGCACCCCATGACAAAATGTGGATAATTGAAGGAAATGATGGGTGTGAACAGTTTGCACCAGGAACAGTGCTTGTGCCCAAAGAAATAGATGTGGCACTCACTCGCATGGGGCCACGGGATGCTCCCCAATGCTGGAAGGGGAGGCTGAGTGAAAATGTTTTGGAACCCCTTACACTACACCATTGCTTGTCATGACGTGTTCGCGTGCTGCTCTCCTCTCACTCACTCACTCACTCACTCAGCTGCCTGCAGTGCTCTCTCAACACCCCTCAGGCCCTCCCTTCTCACCACTCACCCAGCAGCCTGCCTCACTGCCTGCAGGTATCAGTGAAATGAATTATTAATATATAAAAAATAAAATAAGAGAGAAATGCCATTGCGGCCGTAGTGCAATTTAGAAGTAGCCCGAAAACTGCAACCCGCGACCAATACATTTCTACCCGTAACACAATCCCCCACCCTGCCCATCCCCCGCCCTGGCGCAGCGTGCACCTTATCTCCCGAGTTGTGCAGGCTGCGCAGCAGTTTCAACAAAGGAAACATAATAATAACGCTTTTCGACTATCCGGGTATCCGAAAAATGTCATGATATTATTCAAATAGTGAAATTATTTCAAATGCCCATCCCTAATTGCTAGCAAACAAACCTATCCCCAGCCATGGACAACCAAGGTCCCGAAAGGACATTGGCCCCATATAATACATTTCTATGATTTACCCATCCTCAAACTAGTTTCCAAAATGAGGGGTGTATTCATGAGTTAGATTCTGTTGTTAAACGTTTTGTCTGTTGCAAAACATTTTGCCAACAGAAACCATTACCCAAAACGAAAATGAAAGTTACTATTGGAAAAATGTATGTAGGTCCCTCCCTGTTTCGTTTTGTTTGTTCTGTTTACTTCCGTTTGGTTCCTAGAGTAAATGGTAAACTAATTCTGTTGCAAAACGTTTTGCAAAACACAAAACGTTTCGCAATTGAATCCGACTAATGAATACATCCCAGTGTTGGGCACCCCTCACATATATTCACTATGGCAATCTGAACAAAGCACCTTTGAAAAATGTAAACCAAATGTGCACACTTATTTAAGTGTCTATATTTTGGAAACATTTTAGTTTGTTTATAGAATAGTGGGAGATAACGGAGAAGAATAGTGGGAGATAACATAACTGTATTTTTCTCCCATCCTTGTGCTTGCACATTGCCTACATCTCGCTCTCCAATGTTTTCCCACACACACAATCCCTCCCTCCTCACCCCCTACCCTCTCTGTCCCTCTAAATTTCCCAGGGACTTTATCTTGCCCATTTCGAATAGGATTGGGACTCAATTTGCCATGCTTCATGTCAGTGTGCTACAGAATTCCACAGTTGATTCCGACACATCATAAAACTGCACAGTGGGCAAAATGGTTTATTGAAACTTCCCCCATTTGTCATTTATAAAATTTTGTTTACTTCATGATGGATGTACTGTTTTTTTCCCCATTAGAGTGCTGGTATTGGGCATAATGGAGGTGTCAATCACCATATGTGTTGTATTTTGATTGGTGTAGGTCAGTGGGTGTTGTGGTGAAACCAATGACGGGACCTATTAATTTCACCTTTTGGCTTTAAGACCGACATGGTCAAGCTCTGGCACCTTCAATCTCTATCTGTCAATCAAACCAGCCGCTACTGGTGGCCAAACACACTCTCTGAAAAACACACACTCACACACACACACTCTCTCTCACACACACACACACACACACACACACACACACACACACACACACACACACACACACACACACACACACACTCACTCTCACATCATGCTTTATACTTAAGGATTGCCACCTCATGAGGAGATAAGCGTAGCCATCTTTGTGTCAGATACATTTTCTAGACCTTGTCATGTTCATGAAACATCGCAGGCGCTTCCAGGGGGGTTACATATAACAGCCAGGATTATGGGGGCTAAGTTTCTCCCCTTTAACTCGGGGTGTACAGCAGTCCCAAATATCCTGGGTAATGGCAGTATTGATCCTCAACATCTGAAGCCAAGGAATAAAGGTTGAGGTGTGTGACAGAATTCTGAGTGAGATATGGGGCGCAGAGAGAAATGGGACAAGAGAGGATAAATTCATGGGCTTTTTCTCTCTCGATCCCTCGCTCCATCGCTCTCCCCTGCTGAGACAGTCTGCTCCATTCCCTTTCTAAGAGTTTTTCTTTTCTTTTCCCCCTGATATTCTGATACTTTCCCTCCTCAAAAGTCTCAACTTCCTTTAAACTTCGTATGAGGGAATTTCACTTTTATGACTTCTACCTAGTTGCCAATCATTTACATGGTGCTGCTGCCATTGCTACCATAAAGACATTATTACTCACTGTACATACTGCTACTGTAAAGACACTAATACTCACTGTACCCACTGTAGCAATCAAATGAGGAAAGGAGCATTCTGAAACACATTGTTGGCAGTGTTCTAATTCTGTCCCATCAATCCTTGACTCATTAAATCCAATAGAAAAGTTTTACTGAGGACAGAAGTGAGCATCCATTGGGAGAAATAGTGTTTAAGAGACTTATTTTCTGCATCAGGCAGTAGAAGAGTAGATTAGGAGTTTTAGTAATTGTTTGGATACACAGTTTATTGTGTTAGGCTGATAACATTTGGCATTTACCATGTTTTAATGCAGAGTTAATGGAATCAGTAG
Organism: Oncorhynchus mykiss; assembly: GCF_013265735.2. Taxonomy (NCBI): domain Eukaryota; kingdom Metazoa; phylum Chordata; class Actinopteri; order Salmoniformes; family Salmonidae; genus Oncorhynchus; species Oncorhynchus mykiss. The sequence goes on from NC_048575.1 coordinate 13,559,119, forward strand.
ACCGATCCCAGTTTTTGATTACCAATTTAGGACAGAGAACTTGCGTTATGAATTTAATTTTGGATTGAAAGAAATTCCTCTGTCTCACAGTAAGGACCCTATTCAATTGTTGTTGCAGGGTCAGTGTATACTGAATGCATTGTCTTGCTATTGTTGATAGTCATATATGATATGTTGTTCAATGTCACCCATCTCTCATTTAGCCTAACTGTTGGGCTTCTTCGTTGGCCTGTCATTTAAGGTAACAGGGTGATTGACCACCCTGAGTACTGTGTGTGTGTATGTGTGTGTGTGACCGGCTGTCAGTCTGCCAGTCGCTGTCAGAGAGCTGAAACTGCACCACACCTCCTCCCTAGGAGCCAGGCTCTTATCCCCCATGTCCCCAGTTTGGGAGACATGGATCCACAATCTGCTTCTGTCTGGAAAAGCTGAGTTCCTTTGGGAGACGGTAGATTAGATATGTGTAGCTCACATAATGCAGAGCGGAATTAGATAACATCCATCATATAGAATGGAGATGGACAATATCTTACCGGGCCTAAATCGGCAAGGATTGTCTCTGAGAGGAATCTCAGAAAGCATTTCTGATTCGAGAGACTCATAGGAATAAGGGATGTATTGGAGAGATTTTGTTTTATTGAACTAGTAAATTTTCCCCCGATGTATGTATTTCTGTATGTATTTCTGTATGTATTTCTGTATCAGATTGGAATGTAGTGCACTGACTGATAGGCGATACATTGAGTAACACATTAGGAAAGGACATGGGTTGGTATAGGAAATATCCACCCATGAATGTATCCTCTCTTGTGCCATTTCTCTCTGCGCCCCATATCTCACTCAGAATGCTGTCACACACCTCAGCCATTATTCCTTGGCTTCAGATGTCGAGGATCAATACTGCCATTACCCAGGATAGTTGGGACTGCTGTACACCCCGAGTTAAAGGGGATGTGGGAAATATATTACAACCGGGGGAAAAAAGTAAGAATAAATGTAAATGTGCATAAATACATAAATACATCATTATCCATCCACTAGGTGCCAGTGTTGATTTGTTTTGGGGAAACGGCTTGATGTGTCCAGTCCACTCGGCTGCAACAAAGAGTTGAATGTGTCGTGTTTTCCCAGGCAATGGGCCAGTGTGCATAGAATAGGTTAAGCTGTTGTCTGAGGCAAATATGCTTCATGATGTGACAGTTCGGGTTCCACTGACAGCGGCAGCATCCCTGTCATATGTATGTTTCTGATCCTGTACCACAGACAGCGACATCACTACTTTACCTTGTGGTGCCTTTACTAACTGCTGTTATTTGTACTGCTCTATATCTACACATGAACATGGAAAATGCCATCAATGGATAGTTGTAGACATTTGCACTCAACAGTAATCTAAAGAATAAAGGGTTTGGCCTACAGTTGCTTTTACTCAGTGTAGATGATAACTAGGCACATGAGTCTTACCGCAGAGGAATCCCTACAGTTCTAGGACTGTAAGTACCATGCCCCTGTTCTGCACCTGGACTTGGCTCATGTTCTCTGTCTGCTATTGAGATGTGAGATGGCACTCTAGAGCACACCAGATAGGCCAATTCCTTCTCCCCCGATAACCACCCTGCCTGGGATGCAGCGATGCCCTCTTTTTAAGCTCTGTGGTTGAATCCATTCCCCACAGCGCCAGGTTTAGTGAAAGGAGCTAGATCCACCTTTAGCTACTGCACCGCAGGGGACTGCTGCTCAAATGAAATCACATTTACTGTGTATTCTATCCACATCTCCTAGCCTAGCACTTTATAGGCTTGGTGGGGGAGATGGGGAAGGAAAGGAAACGAGGTGAGGAGGTGAGATATAGTGAGAGTGAGAGAGAATTCCAAGGTTGTTGGTTGAAGGCTTGTAAGTAAGCGCATGTGACAGCTAGCTAGCAAGCAAACGTAGCTACACACAATAATACCAAAGACAATATCAGCAAGTGAAGTAAATAGTTAGCTGTAAAATCGGCTAAACAAACTAGGAGTCTACAATTTCACCATGTTCAACCTGCAGATCGATGTGCCTCAGAGTGGATCTGACATTCGCAACGGCAGATACAGTGCCTTGCGAAAGTATTCGGCCCCCTTGAACTTTGCAACCTTTTGCCACATTTCAGGCTTCAAACATAAAGATATAAAACTGTATTTTTTGTGAAGAATCAACAACAAGTGGGACACAATCATGAAGTGGAATGACATTTATTGGATATTTCAAACTTTTTTAACAAATCAAAAACTGAAAAATTGGGTGTGCAAAATTATTCAGCCCCCTTAAGTTAATACTTTGTAGTGCCACCTTTTGCTGCGATTACAGCTGTAAGTCACTTGGGGTATGTCTCTATCAGTTTTGCACATCGAGAGACTGAAATTTTTCCTATTCCTCCTTGCAAAACAGCTCGAGCTCAGTGAGGTTGGATGGAGAGCATTTGTGAACAGCAGTTTTCAGTTCTTTCCACAGATTCTCGATTGGATTCAGGTCTGGACTTTGACTTGGCCATTCTAACACCTGGATATGTTTATTTTTGAACCATTCCATTGTAGATTTTGCTTTATGTTTTGGATCATTGTCTTGTTGGAAGACAAATCTCCGTCCCAGTCTCAGGTCTTTTGCAGACTCCATCAGGTTTTCTTCCAGAATGGTCCTGTATTTGGCTCCATCCATCTTCCCATCAATTTTAACCATCTTCACTGTCCCTGCTGAAGAAAAGCAGGCCCAAACCATGATGCTGCCACCACCTTGTTTGACAGTGGGGATGGTGTGTTCAAGGTGATGAGCTGTGTTGCTTTTACGCCAAACATAACGTTTTGCATTGTTGCCAAACAGTTCAATTTTGGTTTCATCTGACCAGAGCACCTTCTTCCACATGTTTGGTGTGTCTCCCAGGTGGCTTGTGGCAAACTTTAAACGGCACTTTTTATGGATATCTTTAAGAAATGGCTTTCTTCTTGCCACTCTTCCATAAAGGCCAGATTTGTGCAATATACGACTGATTGTTGTCCTATGGACAGAGTCTCCCACCTCAGCTGTAGATCTCTGCAGTTCATCCAGAGTGATCATGGGCCTCTTGGCTGCATCTCTGATCAGTCTTCTCCTTGTATGAGCTGAAAGTTTAGAGGGACGGCCAGGTCTTGGTAGATTTGCAGTGGTCTGATACTCCTTCCATTTCAATATTATCGCTTGCACAGTGCTCCTTGGGATGTTTAAAGCTTGGGAAATCTTTTTGTATCCAAATCCGGCTTTAAACTTCTTCACAACAGTATCTCGGACCTGCCTGGTGTGTTCCTTGTTCTTCATGATGCTCTCTGCGCTTATAACGGACCTCTGAGACTATCACAGTGCAGGTGCATTTATACGGAGACTTGATTACACACAGGTGGATTGTATTTATCATCATTAGTCATTTAGGTCAACATTGGATCATTCAGAGATCCTCACTGAACTTCTGGAGAGAGTTTGCTGCACTGAAAGTAAAGGGGCTGAATAATTTTGCACGCCCAATTTTTCAGTTTTTGATTTGTTAAAAAAGTTTGAAATATCCAATAAATGTTGTTCCACTTCATGATTGTGTCCCACTTGTTGTTGATTCTTCACAAAAAAATACAGTTTTATATCTTTATGTTTGAACCCTGAAATGTGGCAAAAGGTTGCAAAGTTCAAGGGGGCCGAATACTTTCGCAAGGCACTGTATACTTTTGAGGAGATGGGAAACGTTGCCTATGCTAGGTCAATGGGCCGCACAGTGCATTCTGGGCAATTCTGAGACAAGTAGCACTCTCCTTCATGGAGTGAATGGTAGTCTACTGGGCGCTAGGTCAAAAACCCAACATTAGCACAAATTTCGTCAGCAAAAGTTACAACATTACAAATCTTTTCCGAGATGTAAGATAATTAACTTGATATTTGTAGTATCGTATAGCTTTGAAATCGTGACATGATGTACTTTTGAGGAAAATAGGCAAGTTTCTCAACATTTATACTGACTTTGAGAAGGGATTGCGGTTACGATTGGCTTAGCAACCGCGTGACGCAGCATGACAATGTGAACGCGATTGGTATGTATGCTGGGTGGGGGGTTATACGATCCTTTATTATTTTAATTCCTATCTCCTTTCTATAATATCTCTGGCAACAGCATCATGCAATGCACCCTGGACTAATGAAGCAGACAAATAGGGGAAATGTGTTAAACCCTCATTTAAATTAAATTCCACATTTCTCAAGGTTGGAATATCGCAAAAATATAATCAATGGCTCATTTGAGAGAAGACATTCTCCTGAGTTATGACATTGGCCAGTATTGAAATCTGACATGTAGGATAGACGTTTTCACCATCTAAACATCGTACTCCTAAACCTCTTAGAACTAACCATCCCGGATCCGGTATATTTGTCATCAGCAACCGCTGAATAGCATAGCGCAACAGTCAAAAATATTACTAGAAAATATTCATATTCATGAAATCACAAGTGAAATATAGCGAAACACACTTAGCCTTTTGTTAATCACCCTGTTGTCTCAGATTTTTAAATTATGCTTTACAGCGAAAGCAATACAAGCGTTTGTAAGTTTATCGATAGCCTAACATAGCATTATGTACACTTAGCATCAGGAAGCTTGGTCACGAAAATCAGAAAAGCAATCAAATTAACCGTTTACCTTTGATCTTCGGATGTTTTCACTCACGAGACTCCCAGTTAGACAGCAAATGTTCATTTTGTTCCATAAAGATATTTTTTATATCCAAATACCTCCGTTAGTTTGGTGCGTTATGCCCAGGAATCTACCAGAAATAGCGGTCACGACAACGCAGACACAAATTCCAAATTATATCCATAATGTCGCCAGAAACATGGCAAACGTTTTTTATAATCAATCCTCAAGGTGTTTTTCAAATATCTATTCGATAATACACTGCTCAAAAAAATAATGGGAACACTTAAACAACACAATGTAACTCCAAGTCAATCACACTTCTGTGAAATCAAACTGTCCACTTAGGAAGCAACACTGATTGACAATTAATTTAACATGCTGTTGTGCAAATGGAATAGAGAACAGGTGGAAATTATAGGCAATTAACAAGACACCCCCAATAAAGGAGTGGTTCTGCAGGTGGGGACCACAGACCACTTCTCAGTTCCTATGCTTCCTGGCTGATGTTTTGGTCACTTTTGAATGCTGGCGATGCTTTCACTCTAGTGGTAGCATGAGACGGAGTCTACAACCCACACAAGTGGCTCAGGTAGTGCAGCTCATCCAGGATGGCACATCAATGCGAGCTGTGGCAAGAAGGTTTGCTGTGTCTGTCAGCGTAGTGTCCAGAGCATGGAGGCGCTACCAGGAGACAGGCCAGTACATCAGGAGACGTGGAGGAGGCCGTAGGAGGGCAACAACCCAGCAGCAGGACCGCTACCTCCGCCTTTGTGCAAGGAGGAGCAGGAGGAGCACTGCCAGAGCCCTGCAAAATGACCTCCAGCAGGCCACAAATGTGCATGTGTCTGCTCAAACGGTCAGAAACAGACTCCATGAGGGTGGTATGAGGGCCTGACGTCCACAGGTGGGGGTTGTGCTTACAGCTCAACACCGTACAGGACGTTTGGCATTTGCCAGAGAACACCAAGATTGGCAAATTCGCCACTGGCGCCCTATGCTCTTCACAGATGAAAGCAGGTTCACACTGAGCACATGTGACAGAGTCTGGAGACGCCGTGGAAAACGTTCTGCTGCCTGCAACATCCTCCAGCATGACCGGTTTGGCGGTGGGTCAGTCATGGTGTGGGGGGCATTTCTTTGGGGGGCCGCACAGCCCTCCATGTGCTCGACAGAGGTAGCCTGACTGCCATTAGGTACCGAGATGAGATCCTCAGACCCCTTGTGAGACCATATGCTGGTGCGGTTGGCCTTGGGTTCCTCCTAATGCAAGACATTGCTAGACCTCATGTGGCTGGAGTGTGTCAGCAGTTCCTGCAAGAGGAAGGCATTGATGCTATGGACTTGCCCGCCCATTCCCCAGACCTGAATCCAATTGAGCACATCTGGGACATCATGTCTCGCTCCATCCACCAACGTGGCGTTGGTTGCACCACAGACTGTCCAGGACTTGGCGGATGCTTTAGTCCAGGTCTGGGAGGAGATCCCTCAGGAGACCATCCGCCACCTCATCAGGAGCATGCCCAGGCGTTGTAGGGAGGTCATACAGGCACGTGGAGGCCACACACACACTACTGAGCCTCATTTTGACTTGTTTTAAGGACATTACATCAAAGTTTGATCAGCCTGTAGTGTGGTTTTCCACTTTAATTTTGAGTGTGACTCCAAATCCAGACCTCCATGGGTTGATAAATTTGATTTCCATTGATAATTTTTGTGTGATTTTGTTGTCAGCACATTCAACTATGTAAAGAAAAAAGTATTTAATAAGAATATTTCATTCATTCATATCTAGAATGTGTTATTTTAGTGTTCCCTTTATTTTTTTGAGCAGTGTATATCAACCGGGACAGTTGGCTTTTCACTAGGACCGGGAGGAACAATAGTCTTCTCTCTCTTTTGCGCAAAAATCACTCTGAGAGCCCCCACCTGACCACTTACGTAATGTGGTCGTTCACGCTCATTCTTCAAAATAAAGGCCTGAAACTATGTCTAAAGGCTGTAGACACCTTAGGGAAGCCATAGAAAAAGGAATCTGGTTGATATCCCTTTCAATGGTCAATAGGGATGCATAGGAACACAGAGGTTTCAAAATACGAGTCACTTCCTGATTGGATTTTTCTCAGGCTTTCGCCTGCAATATCAATTCTGTTATACTCACAAACAATATTTTTTATATGCATATTCTAGCATCTGGTCCTGAGAAATAGGCTGTTTACTTTGGGAACGTTATTTTTCCAAACATAAAAATAGTGCCCCCTAGCTTCAAGAGGATTTATTAACTTACAGTGTAGTGAGAGAGACTTTATCACAGTGCTACGTCATACCGGACGGATTTCTTCCTGCTTGATCGGCAGTATCTCAGATACACATTAAATCATGAAATGACCCAGTGAATCGATAGCACATCACTCAGAGATGCAAAAAAACAATATAACATTCAAAATGGGTGAACCTTTCCTCTAAGTACTTTACACCACTGATGTTTGGACTAATGATTACACCCTAGATCAGCAAGAGTGTGTAAGGCAGTATTTAATGTGTCACTGTCTGTCAGTTTGATTACTCCAATTCCTCTCTCGACTAGGTTGTAGCAACCTCATGATGGGTATAGGGGAAATTTGAGTATCATGCAGTAGCCTAAACCTATCGATGTTACATTGAGCTGGGTGAACAGAATATGAATGACAGTCATCCATGCTGTAATAGAAATAAGGCAATGCTTCTAAAAAAAATGTTTTACAAATCCTTCTTTGTATTAAACAGCACCAACCGCTGTGTGTGTGTGTGTGTGTGTGTCATGCAGTGCCTCTGTACTCTAACAAAAACTATCAGATGTATGTTAATGACTTGTGATTTTTTTTTTTTAAATTTTGGGGTGAATCTCAACACTCGTTGCCTCTGCACCACAGTCCCTGCAGGTAATGTTTTTGCAGGATGTATTGTTTACATAGGCTTTTGCATATGCAAATCCCACAGCACTCAGCAGATGTCCTTATTCTAGGAACTCCTCTACCTGGAGTGTTCTGTATGCCATAGAGACAGCCAGGATTAGTTTTAGATTATTATGCTCTCTCCCAGGTACAGGCTGGAAAATAGATCCTTACACCATGCAGATGGGAGAGAGAGATTTTGATTTGTGTATCCAATTACTCCTTGAGGCAATATAAGTCAAAATCATCTTAGAAACTCTGCTCAGAAAATAGTTTTTTCGATATCACATTAGACACGCAAAAGCATACCTAACACTTTGGTTGGTTTTTTTCCCAGTTCATAACAGAAAAGCAGTTTAAGCTTCCCAGCTACAAAATGATGCTCCATGCTATGGTGCAGCTGCTTGCCGTGTAGATTTCTTAGGGTGGTATCTCAATAGTTGATAGTACCCCAGTCCCACTCCCAATAGTTAAGAAAGGCTGACTTTTACTATTAAAGTAAAGTTATTGTAATTCAGCCAAAAATGTATTTGATTTCTTTGGCCTTTGTCTGATGTGGTGTAAAATAAATTGCATTGTGGCACACAGATATTTTTTTCATTTGATTTAACCTTTATTTATTTATAATATCAAGTGTTTGACCAACATTCTGTGTCTTTTTACTCTCCCTATGACTGGGTTTTAATCGTTTTAAAATAATTAGTTTACCCAGTAATATAACTTTAACTGAATCGAGTGACAATACAACGGTCTTATAAATGTTGGTGACTTTCATACCCTTTATTATCTCACCTGCCGCTTCGCCACATGGGGGCAGTCTTATACTATGGCACCTGCAGCGCCGGTGGAGACTGTGGGGAAAATATCATAAACTCGGAATACAGATTTCATGCACCCATGCAATCAATCTGCAAAGCACTGATAATTCCTTTTTTTGCTGACACCGCTTCGGTGTGTGTTTATTTTTTATATGCTGTCGCTTGGATAAATGGGACAGAACTCGAGGGTTCCGTTTATTTGAGAGGTAATGAGTGATGTGGTATTTAAGTATTTCAACAGTTCTCTATCAGCGCCGGTCACTTATGCAAAGAGAGGTAAAGGGGGGCGGAGGGGAGGAGCATTGCAGCTTATCTCTTTCAGCTTCGGATAACCATCGCTTTGTATGCTGTAAATGATTCATTCATTTTTGCAAACCTTCATCCATTTTGGTTCAAGTTTGGAGGGCGCAGAAACCCGATTGCTGCGGCATCGAATAGGATGGAAAGGATCCATATTTCCCAAACGGTTTGAAGGATGAAACTACGTGCTGTGAATTCAGAGTAAGACCTCAACTAATTGTGGCTCGTTCTTCTTGGACCTTCCTGTCTAATTTATTATCCTAAAAACCTGAAATGGGACAATATATTATCGAAAATATAATTTGACAATAATTGTGTTTGCTTGTTCAGGGCACCGATTCCGACCGTAAAAAGGACTCCCGTGCCTAAATCCAAGTTTTAAACAGCGCGTAAATAAGATTTCATCCCTACTTTACATTTTCCCTCTTGACATGCTGTAGGGTTGTCTGCATAAACAATTATGGCTTCGATGTATCAGAGGTTCACGGGCAAGGTCAACACCTACAGATCTTTCCCCAACCCACCTGAGTCGAGCCATCTACTCGGCGGGCAAATCGTTGAAGACGAGAACCTGGTGAAGACTCCGCGACCCGGTCAAGATTTACGGCCCCGTTTCCAATACCAACAACAGAGGCGCGCATGCGAGGACGAGGAGGAGGATGTAAGAATACACATTTCGCCCCTCTTCATTCCTCCCTCTCTAGCCAGGTTCCCTTGTGCCCATCTAGTTAATCTGGTTGAAACCTCATCTCTCCCTCTCTATCCAGGTTCCCTTGTGCCCATCTAGTTAATCTGGTTGAAACCAGCTGATAATAAATTAGCCTTTTATCCCTGCGTACATAACCCAATGCCATCATGAAATGTTAATTCACACCTTACCCTATTAGAAAAACTTAGTGGTTTTACACTACTTTCTTATTTGTGTATTTTGAATAGGCTACATGTATACATTACTGCGTTCATACGTTATAATTTTAAAGGAAACTTGAAAGTGTGGAAAAGTAATGATTAATTATCGGAGGACGGAGTCTCCTTAGGGGTTTATCGGTGTGGTCACAACCCAGTTCAAAGTTACTGTCTAAGTTGAAATATTGTTACTGTCGGTTCTACCGGTAATCAGTAATTGATCAATTAACACGTGCACTAATCACTGACTTTTCACTGTCATAATGATGAACCATTGAGGAGCCAAATCCAGTCAATATTCTTCAGCTGTTTGTGGGCGAGTATCTCCCTCCAAAATACAAAGCGGACAGATGGCGCGCCAGATGTTAACCCGGGGTTTGTGTTATTAGATTCTTCTAGGGGATTTTATTTGCGGACACGGCAGGACATTTTCAGAATTATTTAGTGGAACCTGTTAAATTTTGCGCCGTGTCTTGTCGTGATTATGTGATGTTGAGATGTGATGGAAACTTCGTAATGATAGGAAAGAAATTCCCAGAAACGGTATGGAAGATACATAAATGAGTAGGCCTATGCTTATTACATTTGAATGTCTTCTTGATGTAGAACACCAGGGGTGTAATCATTAGTCTAAAACTAGAGTTTCTATCGGACAAATTCAGGTAGGTCCCTCCCAGTTTATTTCCTTTTGCTTCCATTTACGGAATATTTTGCAACTGAATCGGCGTAATGAATACACCCTAGGCTTTGTGATATGAATCAAATGTTATGTGTCACATGCTTCGTAAACAACCGGTGTTGACTAACGGTGAAATGCTTATTTACGGGTCCTATTCCAACAAGGCAGAGATAAAATAATAATAATAGAAATAGTGACATGAGGAATAAATACACAGTGAATAACAATAACGGGTCAAAATAACATGACTATATACAAGGAGTACCAGTACCGGGTTGACAACCATTCGATGTCTGTCAACAGGGGTTGATTGAGCTCATGGGAATTATTTTAAATACAACTTTTCACAATTGATCAACTTGTCAAAGTAAACTAAATAAAAGCCATGTGCATCCTATAAAGCATCTTATCTGCAAGAACCGCTCTGTTTCACTGCCCATGTTGCTCGATATCCCCATCTGGCTGCATTGTGTGCTCCAGACTCCAGTCCAGTGTTGCTGTCCATTGTGCTGAAATCTTTATTCAGAGGCGTGCGCAATACTCTCAGCTGCTGTTCGGGTGCTGGATACTTTATTCTGATGAGCGCGACCTTTGATCGGGTGCTGAAATGTTGGTCATGGAGCATAGAAAGAATGTTTAATTATAGCCCAATGCATCTAAAACTCTAAACAGCCAACTTAACTATACGCTATATAATCAGGTTGATAAGATATACACTGCACTACTTTATTTATTTAGTACTTCATTCACAAACTGCAATCCCAACAAGATATGTCAACATTTTGCTGTTGATGTTGTTGATGTCCCTTAATATCATTTTGCTACAGTTCCAATTTTAAGAAGTTAACTTGGTCCATGCTGTTTTGTATACAGTACAAGTCAAACCGTTTGGACACACCTACTCATTCAAGGGTTTTTATTTATTCTGACTATTTTCCACATTGTAGAAAAATAGTGAAGACATCAAAACTATGAAATAACACATGTGGAATCATGTAGTAACCAAAAAAGTGTTAAACAAATCACAGTATATTTTAGATTCCTCAAAGTAGCCACCCTTTGCCTTGATGACAGCTTTGCACATTCTTGGCATTCTCTCAACCAGAGGAATGCTTTTCCAACCGTCTTGAAGGAGTTCCCACATATGCTGAGCACTTGTTGGCTGCTTTTCCTTCACCCTGCGGTCCAACACATCCCAAACAATCTCAATTGGGTTGAGGTCGGGTGATTGTGGAGGGCACTCCATCACTGTCCTTCTTGGTCAAATAACTCCTACACAGACAGGAGGTGTGTTTTTGGGTCATTATCCTGTTGAAAAACAAATGATAGTCCCTAGGGTTGCACATTTTGGGGAATATTCAGAGGTGAAAACTTTCCGTGGGAATTAACAGGAATAACGGAAGTATATGCAAATTAATATTACTACAATTTAAATGTAGATGTTATTTGCATTGGATATATTTACCATATATGATTGTCCTTATCATAAGTAGACATAATTGCAAATGATTAAATACTTCAAATAGAATTAACAAAAAAACAATTTAGTTCAGACTTGAACTTTAATTAAATGAGTGTACTTTTCACGTGGGATGATTTCACAACAAAACAATAAACTGACAAAATGAACGAAGCCGAAACAGTCCCGTACCGTGAACAAAGGAACACTGGAAACAGGAACAATAACCCACACCCCACAATACAAAACAGGCTACCTAAATGTGGTTCCCAATCAGAGACAACGACAAACACCTGCCTCTGATTGAGAACCATATCAGGCCAAAACACATAGAAACAGACAAACTAGACATACAACATAGAATGCCTACTCATATCACACCCTGACCAAACAAAACATAGAAACAAACAACGCAAACCATGGTCAGAGTGTGACACATACACTAAGTTGACTGTGCCTTTAAACAGCTTGGAAAATTCCAGAAAATGATGTCATGGCCTTAGAAGCTTCTGATAGGCTAATTTACATAATTTGAGTCAATTGGAGGTGTACTTGTGGATGTTTTTCAAGGCCTACCTTCAAACTCAGTGCCTCTTGCTTGACATCATGGGAAAATCAAAAGAAATCAGCCAAGACCTCCACAAGTAGACCTCCACAAGTCTGGTTCATCCTTGGGAACAATTTCCAAATGCCTGAAGGCACCACACCACGTTCATCTGTACAAACAATAGTATGCAAGTATAAACACCATGGGACCACACATCTATCATACCACTCAGGAAGAAGATGCGTTCTGTCTCCTATAGATGAACGTACTTTGGTGAGCAAAGTGCAAATCAATCCCAGAACAACAGCAAAGGACCTTGTGAAGATGCTGGAGGAAACGGGTAGAAAAAATCTATATCCACAGTAAAATGAGTCCTATATCAACATAACCTGAAAGGCCGCTCAGCAAGGAAGAAGCCACAGCTCCAAAAGCGCCATAAAAAAGCACATGGGGACAAAGATCGTACTTTTTGGAGAAATGTCCTCTGCTCTGATGAAACAAAAATATAACTGTTTGGCCATAATTACCATTGTTATGTTTGGAGGAAAAAGGGGTAGGCCTGCTAGCCGAAGAACACCATCCCAACCGTGAAGTACTTGGGTGGCAGCATCATGTTGTGGGGGTGCTTTGCTGCAGAAAGGGACTTGTACACTTCACAATATAGATGGCATCATGAGGAAGGAAACTTATGTGGCTATATTGAAGCAACATCTCAAGACATTAGTCAGGAAGTTAAAGATTGGTCGCAAATGGGTCTTCCAAATGGACAATGACCCCAAGCCTACTTCCAAAGATGTGGCAAAATGGCTTTAAGAACAACAAAGTCAAGGTATTGGAGTGGCCATCACAAAGCCCTGACCTCAATCCGGCGGCAGGGTATCCTAGTGGTTAGAGCGTTGGACTAGTAACCAAAAGGTTGCAAGTTCAAATCCCCCAGCTGACAAAGTACACATCTCTCGTTCTGCCCCTGAACAGGCAGTTAACCCACTGTTCCTAGGCCGTCATTGAAAATAATAATTTGTTCTTAACTGACTTGCCTAGTTAAATAAAGGTTTAAAAAAAATCCCATAGAAAATTTGTGGGCAGAACTGAAAAAGTGTGTGAGGCCTACAAACCCAACTCAGTTACACCAGCTCTGTCAGGAGGAATGGGCCAAAATTCACCCAACTTATTGTGGGAAGCTTGTGGAAGGCTACCAGAAATGTTTGACCCAAGTTAAAACATTTGAAGGCAATGCTACCAAATACTAATTGAGTGTATGTAAACTTCTGATGTGATTAAATAAATAAATAAATGCAAATTCTGACATTTCACATTCTTAAAATAAAGTGGTGATCCTAACTGACATAAGACGGAATTTTTACTGGAATTAAATGTCAGGATTTGTGAAATACTGAGTTTGATTGTATTTGGCTAAGGTGTATGTAAACTTCCGACTTCAACTGTACATCAGTAAGATGATAGTCTAGAAACTAAAGCTTTGGTTGTCTTCCTCTCAGGCTTACGTGTGTTCTCCCTTTTCAATGTCCACCTCTTGAACCTCAGACTCTGAGGCCTCATCTTCACTGTCACTTTCCAACCTTGTTGAGGATGACTCGTTGTCAGGCTCAAAAAGCCTCAAATTTGCCCGGATGGCCACCAATGTTTCAACCCTTGTATTATACAACCTGTTGCGTACTTTGGTGTGTGTGTTCCCAAACAAGGACCAGTTGCGCTCTGAGGCAGCTGATGTTGGTAGGATTTGGAGGATGATGGAGGCAACAGGGGAAAGAGCCTCAGATCCACAAAGCCCCTTCCACCAGGTGGCTGATGAGATATGTTGGCACGACTGTCATATTGCATCTCCATCCCAAAGCCCTTGCTTGGAAGTGTACTTCGCCCGACTGCCAAGAACCTTGCCCTCATCCAGGCCAAGGTGGCGAGACAGTAGTGATGACACCATAGACCTTGTTGATCTCTGCACCAGACAGGATGCTCTTGCCAGCATACTTGGGGTCCAACATGTACACTTTGGCGTGTATGGGTTTCAGGCAGAGTTCTTCATGTATTTCATGTATTTTTGATGTATTTCAGAACTGCAGTTTCCTCTGCTTGGAGCAACAGTGAAGTGGGCAGGGCAGTACGGATTTATTCTCTTACAATTGCAAGCAGTCAGAACATCAGACAGGATGGTATTGTCTCCCTCAATCCGTGCTACTGCTATAGGTTTCAGTAGTTTCAGGCTGCTTCAGACCACTCTCTCCCAAAATACATCAACAAGGAGGATCCTCTTGATGGGGCTGTCCATATCGGCAGACTGTGATATGGCCATTTCTTGGAGAGACTCCTTCCCCTCCAGGAGATTGTCAAACATGATGACAACACCACCCCAACCGGTGTTGCTGGGCAGCTTCAATGGCTTGGTGAGGTAGATTGCTGCTATAACCTGATGACCCTTCACATACCTAAACATTTCCTTGGCTCTCTTGTAGAGTGTATCCATTGTTTTCAGTGCCATGATGTCCTTGAGGAGAAGATTCAACGCATTAGCAGCACAGCCAATGGGTGTGATGTGAGGGTAGGACTCCTCCACTTTAGACCAAGCAGCCTTCATGTTCGCAGCATTGTCTGACACCAGTGCAAATACCTTATGTGGTCCAAGGTCATTGATGACTGACTTCAGCTCATCTGCAATGTCTGTTGTCCCTTGTGTTTGTGCTCTTGTCGAATACTGGTTGAGGGGTGGAGATGATGTAGTTAATTATTCCTTACCCACGAACATTCCACCACACCATCAGAGATGATTGCAATACAGTCTACTTGCTCTATGATTTGCTTGACCTTCACTTGAACTCCATTGAACTCTGAATCCAGCAAATGAGTAGATAAAGCATCTCTGGTTGGAGGGGTATATGCTGGGAGAAGAACATTCAGAAATCTCTTCCAATACACATTGCCTGTGAGCATCAGAGGTGAACCAGTTGCATACACATACGCAAGACATTCTTCAGCATTTCTCTGACTACGTTCCTCCATTGAGTCAAAAAACTTCTGATTCCAGAAGGACCATGAGCTGTTGCTATTGATAAGGTGTCTGATTCATAATTTTCACATCTAATATAAGTAGAGGGACTTTTGTCAGAGGTTGCTTGTTGTGAGTGCTGAGGGAACTTTATGCACTTGGCCTGATGATTCTGCATCTTTGTTGCATTCTTCACATATGATTTGGCACAGTATTTGCAAATGTACACAGTGTTTCCTTCTACATTAGCTGCAGTGAAATGTCTCCACACATCAGATAGTGCCCTGGCATTTTCTTATAAAGATAAGAAAAAAATGAGGAAAGAAACGTACACAATTCCATGTACAGATAAATAGTTCAGCAGTTAGATTAAACAACTCCTTTGTAAGATGAATGTTTTTAAGTGAAACATGTATGGAAACAGGTGAATTTACACTCCACATTTGGCAGGCTCAAGCAAGCTAAAACCCACATGGTAGCAAAAATTAACTAGCAGAAATTGTTAACAAGTTAGAAATTATTTAAACATAATTTGCTGGAGGCTACTATTTACTAGTTATCAAAACATCATGTATGTCATTAAAATATATTCACCCCACCCAGTATTGTAATCAAAACTTACCAGAATAGTCCTAGGCTCAATAGCATCTCATTAGTGTGCAAGGTCTTGAGATGGAAGAGTGCACTGCACATGTGCTGGAAGATTGCACTGTACATACAGAGGGTTGCAATTCCATTGAATTGGGGACAGTTTAACCAAAATATGCCACAAGACCTAGAATTGCCTTATGTGTATCCCACAAAAAAAGTTTCACTGTTATAAGCTAACGTTTTTTATGAATTTAAGCAAACTTCCCAGGCTTAACTTCCCATAGAACATTTCTGGAAAGATTCCAGAAATTTACCGGAATGTTTCCAACCCTTTGCAACCATAATAGTCCCACTAAGCGCAAACCAAATGGGATGTTGTATCACTGCAGAATGCTGTGGTAACCATGCTGGTTAAGTGTGCCTTGAATTCTAAATAAATTACAGACAGAATTATCAACCAAGCACCCCCACACATCACACCTACTCCTCCATGCTTCACACTGGGAACCATACATGCAGAGATCACCCGTTCACCTACGCTGAGGCTCACGAAGACATAGAGGTTGGAATCAAATGTCTCAAATTTGGACTCATCAGACCAAAGGACAGCTTTCCACAGGTCTAATGTCCATTGCTCGTGTTTCTTGGCCCAGGTGCATCTCGTCTTCTTATTGGTGTCCTTTTAGTATTGGTTTCTTTGCAGCAATTTGACCCTGAAGGCCTGATTTCATGCAGTCTCCTCTGAACACTTGATGTTGAGATGTCTGTTACTTGAACACTGTGAAGCATTTATTTGGGCTTCAACTCTAATGAACTTATCCTCTGCAGCAGAAGTAACTCTGGGTCTTCCTTTCCTGTGGTGGTCCTTATGAGAGCCAGTTTCATCATAGCGCTTGATGATTTTTGCGACTGCACTTGAAGAAACTTTCAAAGTTCTTGAAACTTTACGGATTGATTGACCTCCGTGTCATGATGAACTGTCATTGTTCTTTACTTATTTGAGCTGTTCTTGCCTTAATATGGACTTGGTCTTTTACCAAATAGGACTATCTTCTGTATACCACCATTACCTTGTCACAACACAAATGATTGGCTCAAAGCTGTCATCAAGGCAAAGGGTGGCTATTTTGAAGAATCTAAAATATACAATATATTTTGATTTGTTTAACACTTCTTTTGTTACTACATAATTCCATGTGTTATTTCATAGTTGTGATGTCTTCACTATTATTTTACAGTGTAGAAAATAGTTATTTTTTTTTTAAACTGTAATGAATAGGTGTGTCCAAACTTTTGACTGGTACTGTATATACAAGAGCTTTTTCACACCACGTCCTCCAATGGATCATGCTGTTAGCGGTAGTGTGTTCTGCTGAATTATTCATGTAATTAAACCATTGGCCTCCCTTGACAAAACCGCTAACTCAGACCACAGTAAACGACACTATCATCTCACCAGGGCCGAACCTGTGTCCACATTCTTTACCACCATGGCGTGTGGTTTTGTTGAGATAATCACTATTTACAGCTAGTCATTAAACATTTCCATGTCAGGTTTGTGAATGGCTGGCCATACAATCTGACTATACTAATGAGTGGAGTGCTGTGTAAAACATGACTTGAGGTTGAGTGGTGAGTACCTTGTTCAGCAAAACACGGGTTAAGGTTTGCATGCATATTTCATGAGATTGATTCATTGACCAATGGGGGTCTCTTTGTTTGTTGACACAGGTAGTTCTACTTTGATCTGAAGTCAATACACAGGGTGATGAATGGTAGGCTATGGATAGAAGTGGTAGACTAGTGTGTGTGTGTGTGGGGGGGGGGGGGGGTGTTGTTTCAAGCCTCTCTCTAATAATGCACTTTCTATGGATATTCATAGATCAGAACCCTTTTGAAAAGTGACATTTCTGAAAGTGAAATATTCTCCAGAAGCTGATCTATGGTCAGAGTTGCACTTTTACCTTCTAATGATGACTTAGGACTCTAGTCAGAACAGCTGATCCTAGATCTGTGCTCGTGTATGACCTTTAGTTCTATGACATCATCTCTCTCTGCCCTGGCAGGAGTCCAGTTATGTAAGTTTAATGCCCCTACAGCATCCATGACATTCAGATCAAGCTTGGCTAATGATTAAGACTAATCCATGCGTGATGAGAAGCATATCGACTGGCCTTCCTATTGAGCCACATTGTGCATTGCCCTGACACTATTCATCTTCTCCTGGGTCCCGTTCAGTACGGCACACTGCAGCTAAACATTTTGCAACAGAACAAAAATCTGTATTTTTCTGTGCCTCTCTCATTCACTCTGTATTCTTCTCATCCTACTTTGTCTTCTCATCTCTTGCTGGCCACAGAACCTGAACTAATGCCAAGACATAGCAATTCATCATGTGAGGATGGTCATAATGTGAGGATGGTCAACTGGCCTTAATGAAACTATTGATTTATGGTATTGGCTGCATCACTGCCAGAAGTCCATACTGAGGAATTAGTCTCTGGGGGGGAAAAAAGCAATGCATTTAAAACGATTAATTATGTCATTATATTATTGGGCTCCAGCTTATCCTCTGTGGTGAGGAAAATCCTATTGTCGATACATAATACTGCTTTCAAACTGTAATCCTCTCTGATGCTGATCATTCTCTGTGTGGTGAAGGCTCATTAAAATCAAATCTCATTCTGGCCTTATCCCTTAGGATCTCCGGGGGGTTTTCCTACTGTGTGTGCGTTCTTTAGTATGGGCATCAACTGGTAACACAGTCAAAAGGTCTGGGGAAAAAAATCTCCTGACCCTACTCATCAGATGAGGTCCTTGCAAAATTTGTTTCTAAAAGTCTACATACGTTCTAGTCTTCTCCTACACTTTCTAAAATGACTAAATACACACACACAAACAATTAAAGGGAGAAATTTCCCTCAGTTTATGAAATATCTGCACTCAAGCCCTTTGCATGCCCCCTGAAAACCTCGAAAAAATTATGATCTCAGTAGTCAGAGTGTGAATGAGCCCCTTGATCAATTCCATTTCAACTTTTGACTTGACTGAGTTCAAATGGAATTGATCTCAAGTTCCAAGCTTTATGTCTTTTCAGGAGCCCACCATATGGAAGACTAATTGTCAATCTACTCATATGAAGAACTAGAGTTGTATAGTTGCAGTGATGTCTCTTCGACATAAGACCGATGACTTCACTGGAATGATAGTCATCTGGCTGTAGACAGAAAGTTGAGCTGGCTCCAGGCAGCCAGGATTGTTGCAGCATCTGTCACATCATCATGGGCTTTGTGTGTGTGTATTTGTGTGTGAAACGCTCCAGGATCTCCCTGTACGCAGGATGGAGGATATAAAGTGCAACACAGCTGGCAGTGGCACTGAGGAATGGTGGGCACTGGGTACGTTCAACCAGAAAGCTTCACATTTGAGTCCTTCACACCCTGTATTTTAGAATTGGACCTATGCAGAGTACTACAGCAATGTAAATGTCAAGTCATAGTATGATGAGCAGGCTATGTTGCAAAAAGCTTGCCTGGCACAAATGAACAAATGGAATAATCCCAAAAGTGAAAAGTTGTATTTGTATTTATTATGGATCCCCATTCAGCAGCTACTCTTCCTGGGGTCCGGCAAAATTTAAGCAGTTATACAATTTAAAAAACATTACAACACATTCATAACAGATTTCACAACACACAAAGTGTGTGCCCTCAGGCCCCTACTCTACTACCACATATCTACAACACAGGGACGTCGACCGCCGAACGCCGCCCAAACAAGGAGAGGGACAGTACCCCGGCTGGTACCCCAGTACGCACTGGAAGGGGGAGAGGTTAGTGGAGGAGTGGCGGAGCGAGTTCTGAGCCATCTCGGCCAAGGGCACGAACGCCGCCTGGCCGGTCCTGGCAATAAGACTGCAGAAACCTGCCCACATCCTGGTTTCACGCTCTCCACCTGCCCATTACTCTCGGGGTTATCGAGACCCCCAGACGTTCCATGAACGCCCTCCAGACCCTTGAAGTGAACTGGGGACCTCGATCAGACACTATATCCTCAGGCACCCCGTTGTGCCGGAAGACTTGCGTAAACAAGGCCTCCGCGGTCTGTAGGGCCGTAGGGGACCGGGCAGAGGGAGGAGGCGGCAGGACTTAGAGAAACGGTCCACAACGACCAGGATCGTGGTGTTACCCTGTGAGGGGGGGAGATCGGTAAGAAAATCAATCGACAGGTGCGACCAAGGCCGTTGTGGAACGGGTAAGGGGTGTAGCTTCCTTCTGGGCAGGTGCCTAGGAGCCTTACACTGGGCGCACACCGAGCAGGAGGAAACTTAAACCCTCATGTCCTTAGCCAAGGTGGACCACCAGTACTTCCCACTCAAACAGCGCACTGTCCAACCGATCCCTGGATGACCAGAGGAGGGGGACGTGTGAGCCCAATAGATCAGCAGGTCACGGACAACAGACGGAACGTACAGACGCCCAGCGGAACACTGGAGGGGAGCGGGCTCTGCACGTAGCGCCCATACTACCAGCGCCACCAGGCAGGAGGCGGTGAGTATGGAGGTAGGATCCATGGGCCGCTCCTCTGTGTCATACAGCCTGGACAGCGCGTCTGTCTTCACATTCTGGGAACCTGGTCTGTAATAAAGGGTGAAAACAAATCGGGAGAAAAACATGGCCCACCTTGCCTAACGAGGATTCAGTCTCCTCGCTGCCCGGATGTACTCCAGGTTGCGGTGGTCAGTCCAGATGAGAAAAGGGTGTTTAGCCCCCTCAAGCCAATGTCTCCACGTCTTCAACGCTGTGACGACAGCCAGCAGCTCCCTGTCCCCCACATCATAGATTTGCTCCGCCGAGCTGAGCTTCTTCAATGTGGCTATGAGAGGTTTTTATTTATTTAAAACATTTATTTCACCTTTATTGAACCAGGTAAGCTAGTTGAGAACAAGTTCTCATTTGCAACTACTACCTGGCCAAGATAAAGCAAAGCAGTGTGACACAGACAACAACACAGAGTTACACATGGAGTAAACATTAAACAAGCCAATAACACAATAAACAATTCAATGACAGTAGAAAAAAGAAAGTCAACATACAGTGTGTGCAAAAGGCATGAGGAGGTAGGCAATAAATAGGCCATAGGAGCGAATAATTACAATTTAGCAGATTAACACTGGAGTGATAAATGAGCAGATGATGATGTGCAAGTAGAGATACTGGTGTGCAAAAGAGCAGAAAAGGAAATCAAATAAAAACGGTATGGGGATGAGGAAGGTAGCGGGTAACTGTACTTCACAGTGATCTGGTTTATGGCTCAATAGTCAATACACGGGCGAAGACCTCCCTCCTTCTACTTCACAAAAAACAAACTTGAGGAGGCGGGTGAACCGGAGGGCCGAATGTACCCCTGACGCAGAGATTCGGAGACATATGTCTCCATAGCCGCCGTCTCCGCCTGTGAGAGGGGATACACGTGACTCCTAGGAAGTGCGGCGTCTACCTGGAGGTTTATCGCACAATCCCCCCCGACAATGGGGTGGTAATTGAGTCGCCTTCTTCTTGGAGAAGGCGAGAGCCAAATCGGAATATTCGGGGGAAATGCGCACGGTTGAGACCTGGTCTGGACTTTCCACCATAGTAGCACCAACAGATACCCATAAACACCTCCCTGAGCACTCTCGTGACCACCCCGTGAAAGCCCTCCATTGCCATGAAACAGTAGGGTCATGACAGGCTAACCAGGGGAGGCCTAGCACCACAGGAAACACAGGAGAGTCAATGAGGATGAGACTGATTCTCTCCTTATGACTCCCCTGCGTCACCTAGCCCAGGAGAGCGGTGGCCTCCCTAATTAACCCTGACCCTATTGGTCGACTGTCTAAGGCATGAACGGGGAAGGGCATAGCCACGGGAACAATGGGGATCCCTAAACTATGGGCGAATGATCAGTCTATGAAATTCCCAGCCACGCCTGAATCGACCAGCGCCTTATGCTGGGAATGTGGGGAAAACTCAGGAAAAGTAACATGCAAAAACAGGTGTGCAACAGAGGGCTCTGGGTGAGAATGGTGCCGGTCTCCCTGAGGGTAGCACCTCCCAGCTCCATGGGTATTGGAGCGGTGGTGCTGGGGGATGGAACCGACAGATCCCGATATGGACATCCGCAGGTAGCCAGCAGGTTATCCAGCCGAATGGACAGCTCCACCAGCTGGTCAAAGGTGAGGGTGGTGTCCCTGCAGGCCAATTTCCGACGGACGTCCTCGCGCAAACTGCAACTATAGTTGTCGATCATGGCCCTGTCGTTCCATCCCACGCCGGCGGCCAGGGTCCGAAAGTCCATCACGAACTCCTGGGCGCTCCTCGTCCCCTGCCTCAGGTGGAAGAGACGTTCACCCGCCGCTCTACCCTCGGGCGGGTGGTAGAAGACGGCCCGGAGGTGGCGGGTGATATCCTCAAAGTGGCCCAGCGCCGCATCTCCTTCTCGCCACACAACGTTGGCCCACTCCAGAGCTTTCCTCGAGAGGCACGAGACGAGGGCGGACACCCTCTCACAGCCCGAGGAAGCCGATTGAACGGTTGCCAGGTATAAATCCAGTTGCAGCAGGAAACCCTGGCAGCGTGCGGCCGTCCCATCGTACTCCCTGGGAAGTGCGAGACGAATCCCACTGGAACCGTGTGCGGAGGGGGTGAGTAGTGGAGACCCCTGTTGTGCTGGTGGGGGCGCTGGAGGGACTCCCTGTCTCTCCCAGCGGTCCATCATCTGGACGACCCGGTCCATGGCGGCCCCCGAGATAGTGAAGCATCGCCGTGTGCTCCTGGACGCGCTCCTCGACTCCGGTACCAGGGGTACCTGCTCCTGCTGACTTCATCATTTGGTGTGTGATTCTGTAAAGGAGTGCGTAACTGGCTGCAGGGAAGTCAGGCGCAGGAGAGCAGAAAAGTGTAGCAAACGGAGCCCTTTATTGAGGCGAACAAAATACACCACTCAGAAAACTAAACACACACGGGTTACAATAACCCGGCGCAAACCAGCCTGGAGTACACATACATTTACACTCACAGACATGGGGGGAAACAGGGTTGTATGCAAGACGAGTAATGAGGGAATGCAAACCAGGTGTGCGGGAAAACAAGACAAAACAAATGGAAAATGAATGGTGGTTCGGCGATGGCTAGAAGACCGGTGACGTCGACCCCCAAATGCTGCCCGAACAAGGAGAGGGACCGACCTCGGCGGAAGTCGTGACAATCGTGTGCATGTTATCATGTGTGTGTATGTGTCTGTGCCTATGATTGAGTTGTTTCACAGTCCCCGCTGTTCCATAAAGTGTATTCTTATCTATTTTTTTAAAATCTGATTCTACTGCTTGCGTCAGTTACCTGATGTGGAATAGAGTTCTATCATTCCAAGATCAGTGGATCCCAACAGTTTTTTAAGATAACAAATTATTCAGTGCATGAATTTACTTGCGATCAAAGTTTTGATATGTCAAAATGTTAACAAATTTAAATTAAGTTATTTATTTGTTTATTTGGATCCCATTAGTGTTTGTAGAAGCAGCAGCTACTCTTCCTGGGGTACACAAAAAAACACCAAACACTGATACAAGGAACGTCACACATTTAAACTGGACCTATATGCAAACAATGCAACTAAAGAATAATTCAAACAATACAACTTTAAAATAATGTGTGTGTGTGTTAATCTGTGTGTGTGTCCCCACAGTCCCTGCAATTTCATGAGTAGTTTTTAAATCTGTTTCTTAAAGGTCATTTTGCTATTTTCTTGAGCAATTGGAGATGGAAGGGAATTCCATGTGATCATGGCTCTGTATAATAATGTGCGTTGCCGGAAATTCGTTTTGGACTTGGGGACTGTGAAGAGACTGGTGGCATGTATGGGGTATATATAGGGTATGTATGGGGTATGTATAGGGTATGTATGGGTGTCTGAGCTGAATGTTATTTGATTATGGAGACAATCTGGAATTTCCATCAGTAATATTTCTCATGAAAACTAGAAGAAGAATCAAATCAAATTTATTTATATAGCCCTTCGTACATCAGCTGATATCTCAAAGTGCTGTACAGAAACCCAGCCTAAAACCCCAAACAGCAAGCAATGCAGGTGTAGAAGCACGGTGGCTAGTGAAAACTCGCTAGAAAGGCCAAAACCTAGGAAGAAACCTAGAGAGGAACCAGGCTATGTGGGGTGGCCAGTCCTCTTCTGGCTGTGACAGGTGGAGATTATAACAGAACATGGCCAAGATGTTCAAATGTTCATAAATGACCAGCATGGTCAAATAATAATAATCACAGACAGAACAGTTGAAACTGGAGCAGCAGCACGGCCAGGTGGACTGGGAACAGCAAGGAGTCATCATGCCCGGTAGTCCTGAGGCATGGTCCTAGGGCTCAGGTCCTCAGAGAGAGAGAAAGAAAGAGAGAAAGAGAGAATTAGAGAGATCATTCTTAAATTCACACAGGACACCGGATAGGACAGGAGAAGTACTCCAGATATAACAAACTGACCCTAGCCCCTCGACACATAAAAATACTGCAGCATAAATACTGGAGGCTGAGACAGGAGGGGTCAGGAGACACTGTGGCCCCATCCGATGACACCCCCGGACAGGGCCAAACAGGAAGGATATAACCCTACCCACTTTGCCAAAGCACGGCCCCCACACCACTAGAGGGATATCTTCAACCACCAACTTACCATCCTGAGACACGGCCGAGTATAGCCCACAAAGATCTCCGCCACGGCACATCCCAAGGGGGGGCGCCAACCCAGACAGGAAGATCACATCAGTGACTCAACCCACTCAAATGACGCACCCCTCCTAGGGACGGTATGAAAGAGCCCTAGTAAGCCAGTAACTCAGCCCCTGTAATAGGGTTAGAGGCAGAGAATCCCAGTGGAAAGAGGGGATCCGGCCAGGCAGAGACAGCAAGGGCGGTTCGTTGCTCCAGAGCCTTTCCGTTCACCTTCACACTCCTGGGCCAGACTACACTCATCACTAAAGAGATGAGTCTTCAGTAAAGACTTAAAGGTTGAGACCGAGTTTGCGTATCTCACGTGGGTAGGCAGACCATTTCATAAAAATGGAGCTCTATAGGAGAAAGCCCTGCCTCCAGCTGTTTGCTTAGAAATTCTAGGGACAATTAGGAGGCCTGCGTCTTGTGTAGGTATGTGTGTACGGCAGAACCAGAAGAACAGTTAATCTCTCAACTCTCAACCAGGAAAGACTGGCATGCATGTTGTTGACGTTAGTTCTGTATGTGCAGTTAAGGGCAAGCCGTGCTGGTCTATTTTGAGCCAGCTGCAACTTTGCTACGTCTGTCTTTGTTGCACTTGACCATATTGCCAGTAATCAAGATGGGTCAAGACCAGAGCCTCAACAACTAGTACAGTTGATTTTTGTGTCAAAAACGCAGAACATCTTTTTAAAAGACATACCCCTCCCCATCTTCACAACAACTTTGCCAATATGACTTGTCCATGATAATTGACCATCCAATGTTATACCTAGGAGTTTAGCTTCCACAACTTGCTCAATGGTCACACACTTTATGTACAATTATGTTGGGGTTTAGGTCTAAGAGAATGTTTTGAAACCAAATACAATGCTTTCAGTTTTAGATGTATTTAAGACCAGTTTATTATTAATCATACATTCTGATACTGCCTGTAACTCTTTATTTAGAATTTCAGTGAGCTCACTGGCTTTGTGTGCTGCCATGTAGAGTGTAAGACCAGTCACAAATCATTTGTAAAAATAGATACGAGTAACGGCCCAAGGTAACTGCCATGAGGGACACCGTACTGTACATATCTGATGTTAGAGAAGCTTCCATTGAACACTCTCTGGGTTCTATTGGATAATTATCCAAACTTGATGGCATGTGATGTACAGTAAAGCCAGAGCAAGTTAGTTTTTTCAATAGCAATTTATGATCAATAACATCAAAGGCTGCACTGAAATCTAACAATACAGCTCCAACTATCATCTTATTATCCATGTATTTTAACCAATCATCAGTCATCTGAGACAGTGCAGTACAAGTTGAGTGCCCTTCTCTATATGCATGCTGAAAGTCAGCAGTTAGCTTGTTCTCTGAAAAAATAGCATTGAATTTGGTCAAACACCATCTTCTCCGTTTATTGAGAACAGGCAGCAAACTGATTGGGCGGCTGTTCGAGCCAGCAAAGGATGCTTTATTGTACTGAACAAAACTATGAACACAACATGCAACAATTTCAAAGATTTTACTAAGTTTTTCAAATTCAGAGTGTTTAATAGTCACGTACAGGGTACAGTGAAAATCTTAGGCTCAGAGCTCCAACATGCAGGACTAAGTGAAATAACATATTTTTAAAGTTACAGTTCATATGAGGAAATCAGTCAATTGAAATAAATTCATTAGACAATAATATATGGATTTCACATGACTGGAATACAGATATGCATCTGTTGGTCACAGATACCCTAAAAAAAAGGTAGAGGCGTGGATCAGAAAAACAGTCAGTATCTGGTGTGACCACCATTTGCCTCATGCAGCACAACACATCTCTTTCGCATAGAGTTGATCAGGCTGTTGATCGTGGACTGTGGAATGTTGTTCCACTCCTCTTCAATGGCTGTGTGAAGTTGCTGGATATTGGCGGGACCTGGAACACGCTGTCGTACACGTTGATCCAGAGCATCCCAAACTTTCATAATGGATGACATGTATGGTGAGTATGCAGGCCGTGGAAGAACTGGGACATTTTCAGCTTCCATTTTCAGCTTTGTGACGTGCGGCTGTGTATTATCATTCTGAAACATGAGGTGATGGTGGCAGGTAAATGGCAAGACAATAGGCCTCAGGATCTCATCACGGTATCTCTGTGCATTCCAATTGCCATCGATAAAATGCAATTGTGTTTGTTGTCCATAGCTTATACCTGCCCATACCATAACCCCACTGCCACCATGTGACACTCTGTTCACAACGTTGACATCAGCATAGCCCTCCACCACACGACACAGTACACCTGGTCTGCGGTTGTGAGTCCGGTTAGAGGTACTGCCAAATTCTCCAAAACGACATTCGACATTTGTCTTATGGACATTCCTGCAGTCAGCATGCCAATTTCACGCTCCCTCAAAACTTGAGACATCTGTGGCTGTCACGCCCTGACCTTAGAGAGCCGTTTTATTTCTCTATTTGGTGAGTTCAGGGTGTGATGTGGGGTGGGCATTCTAGGTTTTGTATTTCTTTGGTTTTGGCCGAGTGTGGTTCCCAATCAGAGGCAGCTGTCTATCGTTGTCTCTGATTGGGAATCATACTTAGGTAGCCTGTTTTCCCACCTATGTTGTGGGATCTTGTTTTTTGTTAGCTCTGTGAAGCCGGCAGAACGTGATGTTCGTTATTCCTTTTGTTGTTTTTGTTTGGTGTTCTGTGCATTAAAGATGATGAACACCTACTTCTTCAGATGCACGTTACAGTGGCATTGTGTTGTGTGACAAAACTGCACATTTTAGTGGCCTTTTATTAACCCCAGCACAAGGTGCACTTGTGTAATGATCATGCTGTTTAATCAGCTTCTTGATCTGCCACAGCTGTCAGGTGTATGGATTATCTTGGCGAAGAAGAAATGTTCACTAACATAGATGTAAAAAATGTGTGCACAACATTTGAGAGAAATTAGCTTTTTGTACACATGGAACATTTCTGTGATCTTTTATTTCAGCTCATGAAACATGGGACCAACACTTTACATGTTGCGTTTATATTTTTGTTCTGTACATATTCATTATAATGTCATTATTGCTTTAATGCTGTTTTTTTTACTATTTATCAAGCACAGTTGGCGCTACTGTTTTCCTCATTTGACCGCACGTTTTGTTGACCGTGAGTCTCTTTTGTCCTCCTAAGCAGAATCATTTTTATGATTTACTTGAATCGAATTGCTGTGTTCACAATTTATTTGCTGATATGGAAGGTAATTCTGCCTTGCCATTTTAATACAAATGTGCAGTTACCACCCAAGAAAAGTACACTAAAACATTCCCTGTATAACTTTAATCAGTTATTTGGACTTAAACAACTGATTGTTGAGCCAACTCGGGTGTGTATTGATAGTAAATCAACTTTGGATTTGATTATTATATCAGACCAAGAGAACGTCTGTCAGTCAGGAATCTTAAATATTGGTTTTAGTGATCATATGGTAACCTACTGTGCCCATAAGAAATCCAAAATGCTACTAGAGCCAGGTAATAACTACATAAAGGTACGGTCTATGAAACAATACTCAAAGGAACGTTTTGTAGAAGTAGTTGGAGTAGTCTTTTTAAAGATATGTTCTGTCTGCACTCGACTCTCTGGCTCCGATAGAAACAAATGTGAATCAAACAGCTGTCAGGAAAATATATCACTTTCAAGGTCATAAGGAAAAGGGATCGCTACCTGGCCAAATTCAAAAGGACAAATCTACAACAAGATTCTGATGGTTATATTAACTGTAGAAACCTCATAAACTGCAACATTTTTAAGGATATTGGCTCAAAAACTCCCCATAAGGTAGAATCGTATAGTATTGGCCTGGATATTGATGATGTTTTATGTTATGACCAGGCAAAGTTGGCAAATTATTTTAAGACATTTTTTACCGCTATAACCTCATCTCTGGTTAAGAAGTTGCAGACCTGCTCTGGACACTGGCCCGTCTTTCATTAACAACTTTTACCATAGCAAAGGTATCACAAATTATTAGTTTGCGCTGTGCATGGTAACAGAGGACAAAGTTCTACTATGCTTAATGACAAACAAAGCAACTGGGCTGGATAACCTTCTTGCAAGATTCATAAAGGATAGTGCTTGTGTCACTGCTAAAATGATAAAGCATATTGTAAACCTTTCTGTTAGTAGTGGTACATTACCCAATGATCTCAAAACAGCCAGGATGGTTCCGCAACAAAAGTAGGAAACTACAGGCCTGTGTCGATCCTCAGCACCTTATCCAAAGTTGTTGAGAGATTCATTTTTAATCAACTTGAGGGATACCTTCTTGATCACAAACTTCTTTATGAACTCCAATCTGGCTTTAGAACAGCTCATTCCACTGATACTTGCCTCATCCACCTTTTGGACCACATCAAGTAGGAACATGAGAAGGGGAATTATACAGGTGTGGTTATATTAGACTTGTAGAAAGCTTTTGACACTGTGTACCATGATATTCTCCTGATGAAACTGAAATGCATGGGTCTAAATGATGTAGCAGTGAATTGGTTTAGGTCTTATCTGACCAACAGAACACAAGTATGTAATGTTGGTGATGTTCTGTCAGAGGCCAAAAAAATATCCTGTGGAATACCGCAGGGATCCATTTTAGGGCCTCTCTTATTTCTTATATACATTAATGATATTACTAGATACAATAAGGTGCAAAATCCTGCTTTATGCTGATGACTCAGTTATACTCATATCAGGGAAGGATACAGTTTACATAAAGGAGACCCTGAGAAAGGAATTGCATTTTGTTAGAGATTGGTTGACTGACAACAAATTGTCGCTACATTTGGGAAAAACCTAATCAATTTTTTTTTGGAACAAAACATAGATTGCTTAGGGCTGACAAGATAAAGGTAAACTGTGCAGGCAAGAAGATTGAATCTAAAATAAGTGCAACTTATCTTTGTGTGTCCCTAGATCAATCCCTTTCTGGAGACTTGATTGTTGCTCAAATTAATTCTAAAATGGCTAACAAATATACATTTTATATTGTAACATTAGATATTTTAACATCAAAGTTAAGAAACTGCTTGTCTCAACCTTGGTATAGTAGATTATCAAAAAAGCTGAAAAAGAGAATGCAGTTCATGCAAAATAATGTTATCAGGTATATGCTTAATGTCCCCCCTAGGACCCACATAGGGGTACAGGAGTTCCGGGAGGTGGGCTTGTTGCCTTTGGAGTCCAGAGTGGACCAACTTAAACTTAATCATATGTTTGACATATTAAATGATCGTGACCCAGGTTATATGAAAAACCACATTGATATGGTCTATAACCAACACAGTTACAATACCAGAGGTAGTGTTATATCTTTTAAAATCGCACGAGTAAACAGTGCTGTGAGGAGAACGTTTTCCTATACAGGAAATTGTCTATGGAATAGCCTCCCCTTGGAGATAGAAATAGCTTTAAAAAGCAGGCAAAGGTTTTCATTTGGGCAAGGTTGTCTAAGTAAGAGAAACCACTCCACTGCCCCTTGTGCCCCCTACTGCTGGCCAGGTGTATTTATTTGAATGATAGGTATGATGTGCAATGAATCGTTTGTTTTTTAAGGTAAACATGTAAATTAACATTGTTTATTTTGAAGGTTAGGGAAAAGTGCATTGAATAGTGCCACTTTTTAGGATGTCAATATAAATGAATGTATGTATGGATGTTTGTAATTTTGTCTTGCCTTCTAATCATTTTATGTGTTATTGTTTTTACCGTCGAGGACCACTTTGGAAACAAGCATTTTAATTAATACTTTTAAGTGATATCCTCTGGGTCCACATTTGTACATTTTGTTGTATATGTGTGTTACCCAAAATAAATGACATTCAGTTTGTGGTTGGGGTATATACATATATAAAGAAGCTGTTACCGTGTTCCAACACATATTATTTCTGTTCAGAGAGTGCCAAGAGTGTGCAAAGGTGTCATCAAGGCAAAGGGTGGCTATTTTGGAAGAATCTCAAAAATAAATATATGTTAATTGAACACTTTTTTGGTTACTCAGATCAAAGTTTATTTGTCACGTGATACATTACATCAGGATGGCAAGATGCAGTAGATGGTATAGAGTACAGTATATACATATGAGGTGAGTAATGTGGGGTATGTAAACATTATATGAAGTGGCATTGTTTAAAGTGGCTAGTGATACATTTATTACATACATTTTTCCATTATTAAAGTGGCTGGAGTTGAGTCAGTATGTTGGCAGCAGCCACTCAATGTTAGTGGTGGCTGTTTAACAGTCTGATGGCCTTGAGATAGAAGCTGTTTTTCAGTCTCTCGGTCCCTGCTTTGATGCACCTGTACTGACCTCGCCTTCTGGATGATAGCGGGGTGAACAGGCAGTGCCTCGGGTGGTTGTTGTCCTGATCTTTTTGGCCTTCCTGTGACATCGGGTGGTGTAGGTGTCCTGGAGGGCAGGTAGTTTGCCCCCGGTGATGCGTTGTGCAGACCTCACTACCCTCTGGAGAGTTTTACGGTTATGGGCGGAGCAGTTCCCGTACCACGCTGTTGCGCCTTCTTCACCACGCTGTCTGTGTGGGTGGACCATTTCAGTTTGTCCATAATGTGTACGCCGAGGAACTTAAAACGTTCTACCCTCTCCACTACTGTCCCGTCGATGTGGATAGGGGGGTGCTCCCTCTGCTGTTTCCTGAAGTCCACGATCATTTCCTTTGTTTCGTTGACGTTGAGTGTGAGGTTATTTTCCTGACACCACACTCCGAGGGCCCTCACCTCCTCCCTGTAGGCCGTCTCGTCATTGTTGGTAATCAAGCCTAACACTGTAGTGTCGTCTGCAAACTTGATGATTGAGTTGGAGGCGTGCATGGCCACGCAGTCATGGGTGAACAGGGAGTACAGGAGAGGGCTGAGAGCGCACCCTTGTGGGGCCCCAGTGTTGAGGATCAGCGGGGTGGAGATGTCACCTACCCTCACCATCTAGGGGCTGTCCGTCAGGAAGTCCAGGACCCAGTTGCACAGGGCAGGGGTTGAGACCCAGGGTCTCAAGCTTGATGATGAGTCTGGAGGGTACTATGGTGTTGAATGCTGAGCTGTAGTTGATGAACAGCATTCTCACATAGCTATTCCTCTTGTCCAGATGGGTTTGGGCAGTGTGCAGTGTGATTGCGATTGCATCGTCTGTGGACCTGTTGGGGCGGTAAGCAAATTGGATTGGGTCTAGGGTGTCAGGTAGGGTGGAGGTGATATGGTCCTTGACTAGTCTCTCAAAGCACTTCATGATGACGGAAGTGAGTGCTACGGAGCGATAGTCATTTAGGTAAGTTACCTTAGCTTTCTTGGGAACAGAAACAATGGTGGCCCTCTTGAAGCATGTGGGAACAGCAGACTGGGATAGGTATTGATTGAATATGTCCGTAAACACACCAGCCAGTTGGTCTGCGCATGCTATGAGGGTTGACACATTTAAATGTTTTGCTCACGTCAACTGCAGTGAAGGAGAGCCCGCAGGTTTTGGCAGCGGGCTGTGTCAGTGGCACTGTAGTGTCCTCTAAGCGAGCAAAGAAGTTGTTTAGTCTGGGAGCAAGACATCCTGGTCCGCGACGGGACTGGTTTTCCTTTTATAGTCCATGATTGACTGTAGACCTTGACACATACCTCTTGTGTTTAAGCCATTGAATTGAGACTCTACTTTGTCTCTATACTGATGCTTAGCTTGTTTGATTGCCTTGGGGAGGGAATAGCTACACTGTTTGTATTCGGTCATGTTTCCGGTCACCTTGCCCTGATTTAAAAGCAGTGGCTCGCGCTTTCAGTTTTGCACAAATGCTGCCATCAATACACGGTTTCTGGTTTGGGAATGTTTTAATAGACGCTGTGGGTATGACATCGCCGATGCACTTGTTAATAAACCCTCTCACCGAATCAGCGTATACATCAATGTTGTTGTTCGCTGCAATGCGGAACATATCCCAATCCACATAATCGAAGCAATCTTGAAGCGTGGAATCCGATTGGTCGGACCAGCGATGGACAGACCTGAGCGTGGGAGCTTCCTGTTTTAGTTTCTATCTATAGGCAGGGAGCAACAAAATTGAGTTGTGGTCAGCTTTTCCGAAAAGGAGTGCAGGGGAGGGCCTTATTTGCGTCGCGGAAGTTAGAATAACAATGATCTAGGATTTTGCCAGCCCTGGTTGCACAATCAATATGCTGATAGATTTTAGGGAGCCTTGTTTTCAGATGATTGATGAAGCCGGTGACTGAGGTGGTATACTCAATAACATTGGATGAATCACAGAACATATTCCAGTCTGTGCTAGAAAAACAGTCCTGTAGCATCAGCATCATCTGACCACTTCCGAATTGAGCGAGTCACTGGGACTCCTGCTTTTGTCTTTGCTTGTAAGCAGGAATCAGGAGGATTTGCCAAATGGAGGACAAGGGAGAGCTTTGTATGCATCTCTGTGTGTGGCGTAAAGGTGGTCTAGAGTTTTTTTTCCCCCTCTGGTTGCACTTATGACATGCTGATAGAAATGAGTCAAAACAGATTTAAGTTTACCTGCATTAAAGTCCCCTGCCACCAGGAGTGCTGCTTCTGGATGAGCACATGTTCTGTTTACTAATCAGGTTAATGCTCCATCACAGCACACTTCTTACCTAGCAAGGTTTAGGACCAATCAAGGTGGCATGAGGCAGTCACGTGACCAACAAAACATGGAGGGGAGTTGATGTTGATGTTTTCATGTTCAGAATGTATTCATAATGTATAGTTCTTTAAGAGCAGGCAGAGAGGACAGAAATAGACCCTTCTGTTGTTTTTTCATTCACTGTGGGAAAAAGTGTGTGTTTCATACAACGTTCATCCAACTAGATATTTTCCATGCCTCTTATGCAGTCCTTCCTGATGAAGACTAAATATTTAAAGCACAGTATGTAATCCATACTCCATAGCAATGATTGCAA
The DNA here is from genome assembly GCF_013265735.2 of Oncorhynchus mykiss. Classification (NCBI taxonomy): domain Eukaryota; kingdom Metazoa; phylum Chordata; class Actinopteri; order Salmoniformes; family Salmonidae; genus Oncorhynchus; species Oncorhynchus mykiss. The sequence goes on from NC_048575.1 coordinate 13,592,742, forward strand.
ATCTAATGTAAGATGGACGACTATTAGAGGTTCCTTACTGAACAGCATTGTGGTCAGGCATAGAAATATAATTCTAGACTATAGATATATACCAAATAACTTGCCTATAAATCTAGATGGTAAATCTACTTCTATGTGGTCAGGTCCCAGTAGGCCGGAGCAGCCTTACCTCAGAGGCTAGGTCCGCGCTGCTCTTTCAACTGCTACCGTGCCACCACGGACCCGTCTCTCGGTTGCCATGGTTTCAGAGGCGGAGAGGTCATGTCCGTTAGCACTGGCTCTTCCTGAGCATCTGACTTGAGTCGAGGACATAGATTGGCCGTGGGGCGACAGGCCTTATTAGCATAAGACTGTCACTGCGCTTCATTGATTGGTTGTACTAGGTTTCAAGACAAACATGCAGGAAAATCCTAACTGAAGGAAAGGATTAAACGGTTTGCATTTACTGGAGTAGACAATTTGTCATTCCCAGCCTAATGCTTAAGACAACATCCATGTATTGACTTTCTTTGTTGAACATTCAAAAATCTACATGTTCTATATCCAGTCAATTGACATTGCTGATGTTGGTTGAGGTAAACTGTCAAATTACAATAGCCCATATATACAGAAATCAAGGCCAACTGTCAAGTAGAAATCTATGTGACATTGCTACATAGCCTACAAGTATAGACCATTACATTCAACGTTTTAATAAAACAATAGTTTTATGAAAGTTTTTGTGCCCCATAAAAACACGCAGGGGTACAGGGGGACACTCAATTGGACAACCAAGAATCCTCATTCTTTCCGCCATGATGCCGAATGTATTCTCTAGGACTCTCCCACAGCAAGAGTGGCAATAGTTGTATGTACACCCAGGTTGTGAGTTGCTAGGTAAAACTAATACTTTTTCTCGCCAGTTAAGTGTCTCTCTCTGTGTACTCTTATTTTATTTTCCCACGTGTCTTCCTTGTTAGTGTGTCGTCGCGTCCTTGTTTGGCCGTAGAAGTCTATTACCAGTTCATCGCCCTCTACTGTCCCAGGGTAATATTGACAGCAGCTAGCCGAACCGAAGACGCTAGCCGAACCGAAGTTTGCTGATACCTTAACAGCACCGGTTCACATCTCCCAGACACACACACACTAAATGGGCACACACACATGCAAACTAGACACACACCATTTTAAGAACTGTGCTGTGCTACACTTTCATGGGTCAGGAGATTGAAGTGCTATGTCAGTGAAGTTTCACACTGTCGGACATCAAAAGGAGTTTGAGCATGCAGATGGTTTTAATATATTTCAGCATCACCCTGATTGACCTATCTGGATAGTAACCTCCTCCAGGACCCCTGAAAACTCCTCTACTTTTCCCTGAAGGAATGAATTTACTGGATGTAGCTGCCTGCCTGTGTTTACTCTCCGAGCCTAAATTTAGTCCATCGGGTTGTTTACCACTTCATTTTCTTCAGATATTTTCAAGGTGTGCATTGATGTGTTCTTGGCTTTGAGCCGCTTGGCATTGTGTACTTTTAACTTTGAAGTAGCAGGTCTTTTTACAGATTGGAAAATGTACTTTGATGGCAGTGGTTTGAGATGTTATGATGTTGAGGGGAGGACAGCTCATTATAATAGCTGGAACGGAGCAAATGGAATGACATCATTGTTCCTGTTCCCAAGAAAGCTAAGGTAACTGAGATAAACGACTACCCGTAGCACTCACTTCCGTCATCATGAAGTGCTTTGAGAGACTAGTCAAGGACCATATTACCTCCACCCTACCTGACACCCTAGACCCACTACAATTTGCTTACCGCCCCAATAGGTCCACAGACGACGCAATCGCAACCACACTGCACACTGCCCTAACCCATCTGGACAAGAGGAATACCTATGTGAGAATGCTGTTCATCGACTACAGCTCACCATTCAACACTATAGTACCCTCCAAACTCTGGGTCTCGACCCCGCCCTGTGCAACTGGGTACTGGACTTCCTGACGGGCCACCCCCAGGTGGTGAGGGTAGGTAACAACATCTCCACCCTGCTGATCCTAAACATCTCCACCCCACAAGGGTGTGTTCTCAGCCCCCTCCTGTACTCCCTGTTCACCCACGACTGCGTGGCCATGCACGCCTCCAACTCAATCATCAAGTTTGCAGACGACACTACAGTGGTAGGCTTGATTACCAACAACGACGAGACGGCCTACAGGGAGGAGGTGAGGGCCCTCGGAGTGTGGTGTCAGAAAAATAACCTCACACTCAACGTCAACAAAACAAAGGAGATGATCGTGGACTTCAGGAAACAGCAGAGGGAGCACCCCCCTATCCACATCGACGGGACAGTAGTGGAGAGGGTAGTAACTTTTAAGTTCCTCGACGTACACATCACGGACAAACTGAAATGGTCCACCCACACAGACAGCGTGGTGAAGAAGGCGCAGCAGCGCCTCTTCAACCTCAGGAGGCTGAAGAAATTTGGCTTGTCACTAAAAGCACTCACAAACGTTTACAGATGCACAATCGAGAGCATCCTGTCGGGCTGTATCACCGCCTGGTACGGTAACTGCTCCGCCCACAACCGTAAGGCTCTCCAGAGGGTAGTGAGGTCTGCACAACGCATCACCGGGGGCAAACTACCTGCCCTCCAGGACACCTACACCATCCGATGTCACAAGAAGGCCATAAAGATCATCAAGGACAACAACCACCCGAGCCACTGCCTGTTCACCCCGCTATCATCAAGAAGGCGAGGTCAGTTCAGGTGCATCAAAGCAGGGACCGAGAGACTGAAAAACAGCTTCTATCTCAAGGCCATCAGACTGTTAAACAGCCACCACTAACATTGAGTGGCTGCTGCCAACATACTGACTCAACTCCAGCCACTTTAATAATGGAACAATTTATGTAAAAATGTATCACTAGCCACTTTAAACAATGCCGCTTAATATAATGTTTACATACCCTACATTACTAATCTCATATGTATATACTGTACTCTATACCATCTACTGCATCTTGCCTATACCGTTCTGTACCATCACTCATTCATATATTTTTATGTACATATTCTTCATCCCTTTACACTTGTGTGTATAAGGTAATTGTTGTGAAATTGTTAGGTAAGATTACTCGTTGGTTATTACTGCATTGTCGGAACTAGAAGCACAAGCATTTCGCTACACTCCCATTAACATCTGCACGTGACAAATAAAATTTGATTTGATTTGACATCAAACACATTTGATGTATTTGATACCATTCCTCTGATTCCGCTCCAGCCATTACCACCAGCCCGTCCTCACAAATGAAGGTGCCACCAATCTCCTGTACATGGCATAATGTCAGATAACTGGCATACTGAAATTAACATTACAGTTTTATTTCCAACACTGTGATTTAAACTATTCATTTTTTTGTGGGGGGGTAAGATTTGATTAGATTTTCTTTCAACAATACAAAACATCCACATATAAATGACAACATTCAGATGCACACAACGTCACCCCTACCCGGACCCACCTGTTCACACCTCCATTTCCATCGCCTGCATCACTCTCCGCCACATGGCCTCAAACTGCACCATTTTGTTTCTCTCTGTCGCCCCACACACTTTAAACATTTAGATAATAAAGCATTTGACTTAAACTATTCATGAGAACTATAATAGTCCGCTTGTAGTAAAACTGCTAAGTTCTGCCCGTGGTTAGCTGATTCAGTACTCCTCTCCATTTGTGGCACAGTGAAGTGGTGGCAATACAGCCATGGCACCACTAGATGCTGTCCTGCTCCTGTCCCAGAGCTACGCACATTTCTGAGGCGCATGTCAGAGAACTGCAACACAGATATCTGATCCGTAACGCAGTCGTTGGGGATGACAGACCAGACAGACCTGACTGAATGGCCCAGAAGGAGGGACACTGAGAGAGCCTGTGAATAGGCTCATGTAGAAAGAGAGTGAGTGATGTAGAAGAACAGAGATGGTGAGATATAGTAAACAGAGTGAAGACCACATCTAAAGAAAGAATGACTGAATAATATTCAGAGTCAATAATGATGTGTGACTTCGTTTTAAATAAATAATTTAACAAAAAAGTAAACATCGAAAATGTTATATATTTATACAGATTAATATAAGGGAAAAGGCTGACACAAAAATTGAGCAGGAGACGGGAAGGGAGAGAACCAGGGATTTGAGAGGCTCAAGGGCGAGCGTGAAGCAGCCAGTCTCATCAGCGGCATTCCGCAGTGGGATCAGATGGGTGGGTCAGGGGCAGGGCACAGAGAGCAGACAGTAATCCAGCCCTCGGCCACTACTCAAACCAGAGCAACAACTGGATCTAGTTCTTTAGGCACCAAACTGAAGGAAAACGGACTGGAACAGGGAGGGACTACCTGAACTTGTTCAATAAGAAATGCACATTGATTTTTTCAGTTGCACAAAGCTTTGCTACATTGTACCCTAATGAACACGACCCAGCTCTCAAAGAAAAACACAGAAAACCCCAAAAATCAAACATGAGTTATTTATAAGATAAGAATCTCTTATCAGAGCAACTAGACAACAAAAACATGCATCATGTTGAAACTGATGAATGAGAAGACTGATCAACTGGTTTTAGAAACCCCATTAGTAAAGTAGATTTTAATACATGAGAACTGAGAAAGTGCTTTATATTCTATGCATTTATTTAGAATGTATTTTTCGAAGGAACCTTCGACTGTCTCTCATCATTGCACAAAACAGACTATAGAGGGCAGAATTCCCTCCCAGGATACGACTGAACAGACTGCAACGGAACGATTGCACTAGTTCATCTTATAAAGCTACCGTATACATTTTTTAACTGTGAAACGCTATAGGTCCTCATACGGGCTGCTCTAATGCACGTCCATTATTCCATAACCTATTTATACAGGACCACCTTACCATCATTTATGCATTGATATTTTTATTTTTGGGAGCTCTCAGACAATACCAACAGACAACAAAGTCCAACCTCTTTCCTGTGTCCTACACCCTTTATTTTAAAATGTTATTTTGGGGTTGGCTAATCTTGGCAGGTACTGTATACTCTGTACTCTGTTGTGTTAAGATGCTTTTAGCAACCTCTCCATGGTCTGGGATTTCTCTAGGGACTCTGCTGTTTGTTTCTAGAATCAAAATAGAAGCAGACTTGATGTATCTTAGAGTCCAGCCAGAGATTGAGGAGGAGTAAGGAGAGGGTTCTGGTTGTCTTGGAGTGAGAGGTTGGTGTTTGTACTGAGAGGAAGTTGCACATAATGCCCTTCCATTACACATGCATGCACACACACACCTCAGCAATCAACTGTAAGGGCCCTGCACCTTAATTGGGTGAGGTCCTTAGGCCTGTTCTCTTGTTTCAACCTGTGAGAACCCTCGTGCAGAAGACTATTTTAAGCTTTAATTGAGCCTACGCAGCTGTCTCGAGCATCTCTCAAGCTTTGCCTTCTGAATTTATTTCCTGCCTTTGATGAAGACGTTGGTATTTCGCCACTGTCAGCTGAACTTTCCCTTTTCACCCAGTCTGCATCTCTCTCAAAGCTAATTTCTTTAAAATCACAGCGGTATAGTATTATAATGTAGCTAGATCTAGCTAGAGAAGCTTATAGATATATATCAGAAATAGGCTTTCCGTTTGGGACTTATCAGAGAACACAACTTTCCGTTTCTCACAAGGAAAAACTTTTATATGAATGGTATTGTTAACAGTGGTAGTGGTATTTAATTGCTTGTTCTCGTTGACAGATCAAATCCATCTCTCCACCCTCCCCATCCTTTATTCAAAAATTCTATATTCATCCCTCTCCATTTCCTCGTTGTCTAGTCACAGCAAAACTCTCAAAACACACCAAAATATCCAATTAGAGACTTGTCTCCGTCCCTTAATTAGTTGCTTTGAAGGCTTTTAGAAAGAGAAGAGAGATTTAAATTACTTCAATGTTTGGGCCTTTGGGATAGCTTTGAAGATTCATCGGGAGAATGAGAATGTCCCTGGGGCTAAGTGGGGACTTTGGTTTCAGACCCCCTGATTCTGTTTGTCAATTTATTCAATTTAAGAACTTAATGTGGAAGTTTCCTAGCCTGACAACTACCTACTTTTCTCCTCCAAATTATTTTGTGATACAAATATTAGCTATCACCTTTAAAATCTGTATAGTGCCACTATTCTCAAAGACACTGTAGCTATCCATATCTGCCAACATATTTGCTAACAGACATTGATGGCGTGTGTGTGCAACTGCGGTTATGAAATGACATCCATCTTCTATAGATTGTTCTTTGCTCCGATGCAAACTTTGAATTAGACCCACGCTGCACAAACTTGAATCCCTCTATCTTCCCTACCTTCCCCTCCGGTCTTATTTCCTTTGTATTTCCTCGCTCACCTTCTCAACCTCGTCTTGAAAATGGTGTTGGCTCGCTGAAGCAGAACATTACACTGTCTCCGTCTCTGCTCACAGAGGCTGGCACAGGTCATAGCAGAGCAGGTAACACAACTTTTCATTTCTATGCAGCTGAGCTACCTTTGCTACCACACTGCTGTTTAAATGAGGTGAAGCTGAGTGTTTTCAAGAACGACCTGAGTGGGTTGTTGTCTTAATATTGCCTCCATCCAACAATAGACTGTTAAAAAGATCATCTGTGTAAAACAATAGTATGTATGGGTTTGAAATGTGTTGAACTTACGCACACACACAGGCACACACACACATGCACACACAGACACAGACACATGCACACACACACACAGACACACGCGCACACACAAATAAAGCAATGCTATTTTCCAAACTGCATCTGTCATAGATCAATGTCCTAAATCACAGATAGATTTTTTAATCTATTTTTTCTCTCCTCTGTTCACTCCTTCTAAAACAACAGATGATTACAGCACTTTATATTGAAGTGTGTTTTCCCCATGTTGTTTACCGAGTTGGTCCCTCCCTCTTGCTTTTTTTTTCTCTCTTTGTGTTTTCCCTATGTTGTTTACCGAGTTGGTCCCTCCCTCTTGCTTTTTTTTTCTCTCTTTGTGTTTTCCCTATGTTGTTTACCGAGTTGGTCCCTCCCTCTTGCTTTTTTTTCTCTCTTTGTGTTTTCCCCATGTTGTTTACCGAGTTGGTCCCTCCCTCTTGCTTTTTTTTTCTCTCTTTGTGTTTTCCCTATGTTGTTTACAGAGTTGGACTCTCTCTCTTGGACTCTTTGTCTCACCCTCCCACCCTCTCAATCATTTCTCTCTCTCTTTCCCTCCCACCCTCTGTTTCTATTGAAGGGCCTGTGAGTCGTGTTCCAGCACATCTATCTAGAGCCACTGCTCTTTATTAGTTTAGCTTTCATTTAACCATTATGGGACCGTTTCAAGCCACGGCTGCACTTTCCGTAAATGTGCTTCTCCCCGTTTGAAGAATTACCTTTAGATATGAACTGAAAGGGAATGGAAAATGTTCTTTAATTTCCATCTGAGAAAATCGTTTTTTTGTGGCTTGTGAGAAAGGTACTGTATGATTTATGTCTCTAGGAAAGAACTTGCATTGAATTAATGGATATTGGATAGATGTGCAATATAGTAATGAGAGGAAATTGACTTCACATTAACACAGATGTACAATACCAGTCAAAAGTTTGGACACACCTACTCATTCAAGGGTTTTTCTTTATTTTTTAAAACTATTTTCTACATGGTAGTATAATAGTGAAGACATCAAAACTATGAAATAACACATCATGGAATCATGTAGTAGCCAAAAAAGTGTAACACAAATCAAAATATATTTTAGATTCTTCAAGGTAAGGGTGCCTTTGCCTTGATTACAGCTTTGCACACTCTTGGCATTCTGTCAACCAGCTTCATGAAGAATGCTTTTCCAACCATCTTGAAGGAGTTCCCGCATATGCTGAGCACTAGTTAGCTGCTTTTCCTTCACTCATCCCAAACCATCTCAATTGGGTTGAGGTCGGGTGATTGTTGAGGCCACGTCATCTGATGCAGCACTCCATCACTCTCCTTGGTCAAATGTGTTTTGGGTCATTGTCCTGTTGAAAAACAAATGATAGTCCCACTAAGCTCAAACCAGATGGATGGCGTATCACTGCAGAATACTGTGGTAGCCATGCTGGTTAAGTGTGCCTTGAACTCTAAATAAATCACAGAGAGTGTCACCAGCAAAGCATCACCATGCCATCACACCTCCTCCTCCATGCTTCACGGTGGGAACCACATATGCGGAGATCTTCCGTTCACCTACTCTGAAGACAAAGAATCTCACAAAGACGGTTAGAACCAAAAATATCACATTTGTACCGATCCAATGTCAATTGCTCGTGTTTCCTGGCCCAAGCAAGTCTCTTCTTCTTATTGGTGTCCTTTAGTAGTGTTTTTTTGCATCAATTCGACCATGAAGGCCTGATTCACGCAGTCTCCTCTGAACAGTTGATGTTGAGATGTGTCTGTTACTTGAATTCTGTGAAGCATTTATTTGGCCTGCAATTTCTAAGGCTGAAGGCTGGTAACTCTAATGAACTTATTCTAAGCAGCAGAGGTAACTCTGGGTCTTCCTTTCCTGTGGCGGGTCTCATGATAGCCAGTTTCATCAGAGCACTTTATGTTTTTTGCGACTGCACTTGATTGGCTCAAACACATTAAGAAGGAAATTCCACCAATTAACATTGAACAAGGCACACCTGTTAATTGAGATGCATTCCAGGTGTCTACCTCATGAAGCTGGTTGAGAGAATGCCAAGAGTGTGCAAAGTTGTCATCAATGCAAGGTGTGTCTACTTTGAATAATCTCAAATATAAAATATATTTTGATTTGTTTAACACTTTTTTGGGGTTACTACATGAGTCCATATGTGTTATTTCATAGTTTTGATGTCTTCACTATTATTCTACAATGTAGAAAATAGTAAAAATAAAGAAAAACCCTTGAATGAGTAGGTGTGTCCAAACTTTTGACTGGTGCCATATCTTCTGAAGAGGACTATTGGAGGATGTTGGTTGACGAGGTCAATGAAAATGTCATAGTCTGGACGTTTTTATACACACTCCAGGTCTCAAAGAATCCTCAAGTAATTTATACTTTTTAATTTTCTTATAATAAAAGCACGCAAGTAGTCATAATTAATTTGACTAGGGATTGACAATGGTCAAGGGTATGAGTGTGATCGAATACTATAATGAGCTCAACCAGCCTCCTGTGTTGGTTGGGGCCCTACGGCAGATTCTGTCAAGTGATGGGCATTTTGGCCTGTCAGCACAATTTGCAGCCTCCCAGGCGACACTCACACACTCACACACACACACCGCCCTGAGTTAGGCCTTGGGAATGCAGTTACCAAGTCACCTCTGATTAAAATAAAATTGAAACAAATCAATTGTATTTGTCACACGCACCGAATACAACACCTTACCGTGAAATGCTTACATACAAGCCCTTAACCAACAATGCAGTTCAAGAAATAGAGTTAAATAAACTAAAGTATAAAATTAAAAGTAACACAATAAAATAACCATGAGGCTATATACACGGGGTACCATCTTTTTTTATGTGTAGGTAGGGAATTTTTATGTGTAGGTAGGGATAAAGTGACTAGGCATAGATGATAAACAGCGAGTAGCAGCAGTGTAAAAACAAAATGTAAATAGTGCGGGTTGCCATTTCATTTGATTAACTGTTCAGCAGTCTTATGACTTGGGGGTAGACGCTGTTAAGGAGCCTTTTGGTCCTAGACTTGGCTCTCCGGTACTGCTTGCCGTGCGGTAGAAGAGAGAACAGTCTATGACTTGGGTGACGGGAGTCTTTGACAATCTTTTGGGTCTTCCTCTGACAGGAACTCTAATTCGTTTTTCAACTTCATTCATTTGAAAACATAGTTTATCCACTTTCTTCTGACCCCTAATGAAGTGTTTAAGTTGTAGGTACTTAAAACATATCATATTTGTTGGGTAAGTCAAAATCAGTATTTATTAAATAAAGGTGTTAAGGTCAGCAATACCCTTTGTCTTCCAGTCCAGAAGTCCAATACTCCTTATTTGGGGGCGGGGGGGGGGGGGGGGGGGGATTAATGATTAATGGTAATCGGTGACCAGAGTGATGATCTGGAATCTGCAAGTATCTTTTCAAAGCTATTAATAAATGGTAAGTTAGCTATTGCTCTTGGATGACATGCTATTGATTTCATCCCAATCCACAGTGAGTGGCGTCTGTCTAGGCACCAACTAATCATGTGTTTGATTTGACCAGACCAATAATCTAGTTGCAGATTTGGTAAAGAGACCCCTCATAAATCCTTAGTCTTAATTGGCTTGGTAAATGTGGTTCTAGGTTTCTTATTGTTCCAAATATATTTAGAGATATTGGCATGTAGCCTAGCGGTGAGGGTGTTGGGCCAGTAACCAAAAGGTACTGGTTCAAATACCCGAGCCGACAAGGTGAAAAAATCTGTCGATGTGCCCTTGAGCAAGGCACTTAACCCTAGTTTACTCTAGGGGCGCAGTACTTCTATGACTGATCCTGTAAAATACATTTCACTGCACCTACGTATGTGACAATAAAACTTCATTTGTTTTCTGAAAAAAGGACAGAGAGATTCTGGAATAGATAATTTAGCGGTGGAAGGATATTCATCCTGACTGCAAAAAGAGAGTTTAATAGGGCAGACCAGTTAACCAGGTCCTGTTTAATCTTTGTGAGCAAAGGCATATCATTTGATGTGAACAGGTCTTTAAGATTTGGACTAACATACAGTGACTTCAGAAAGCATTCAGACCCCTTGACTTTTTCCACATTTTGTAAGGTTACAGCCTTATTATAAAATGTATTCAATTGTGTTTTTCCTCATCAATCTACACTCAATACCCCATAATGACAAAGCACCAACAGGATTTTAGAAATGTTTGCTTATTTAAAAAAGAAGACTTGAGTCTTCTTGGGTATGACGCTACAAGCTTGGCACACCTGTATTTGGGGAGTTTCCCCATTCTTCTCTGCAGTTCCTCTCAAGCTCTGTCAGGTTCGATGGGGAGCTTTGCTGCATAGCTATTTTCAGGCCTCTCCAGAGATGTTTGATCAGGTTTAAGTCCAGGCTCTGGCAGGGCCACTCAAGGACATTCAGAGACTTATCCAGAAGCTACTCCTGTGTTGTCTTGTCTGTGTGCTTAGGGTCATTGTCCCGTTAGACTGTGAAGTTTCACCTTCTGAGGTCCTGAGCGCTCTGGAGAAGGTTTTCATCAAGGATCTCTCTGTACTTTGCCTCAAGCCTGACTAGTCTCCCAGTCCCTGCCGCTGAAAAACATCCCTACAGCATGATACTACCACCACCATAGGGATGGTGCCAGGTTTCCTCCAGAAGTGACACTTGAGTCTTGTTTCTCGTGGTCTGAGAGACTTTAGATGCCTTTTGGCAAACTCCAAGCGGGCTGTCATGTGCCTTTTCCTGAGGAGTGGCTTTCTTCTGGCCACTCTACCATAAAGGCCTGATTTGTGGAGTGCTGCAGAGATGGTTGTCCTTCTGGAAGATTCTCAAATCTCCACAGAGGAATTCTAGAGCTTTTGTCAAAGTGACCATCAGGTTCTTGGTCACCTCCCTGACCAAGGCCCTTCTCCCTTGATTACATTTTTAAAAATGTAACCTTTATTTAACTAGGCAAGTCAGTTAAGAACAAATTCTTACTTACAATGACGGTCTATTTACACCGGCCAAACCCGGACGATGCTGGGCCAATTGTATGCCGCCCTTTGGGACTCCCAATCACGGCCGGTTGTGATACAACCTGCATTCGAACTAGGGTGTCTGTAGTGACGCCTCTAGCACTGAGATGCAGTGCTTTAGACTGCTGAGCCACTCGGGAGCCCGATTGCTAAGAATAGTCTTTGTGGTTCCAAACTTCTTCCATTTAAGAATGATGGAGGCCGCTGTGTTCTTTGGGACTTTCAGTGCTGCAGAATTGTTTTGGTACCCTTCCCCAGATCTGTGCCTCAACACAATCCTGTTTCAGAGGTCTGTGGACAATTCCTTTGACTTCATGGCTTGGTTTTTGCTCCTGACATGCACTGTCAACTGTGGGACCTTATGTAGACAGTTGTGTAAATTTACCACAGGTGGACTCCAATCAAATTGTAGAAACATCTCAAGGATGATCAATGAAAACAGGATGCACCTGAGCTCAATTTCATGTCTCATAGCAAAGGGTCTGAATACTTATGTAAGTAAGGTATCTGTTTTTTCTCTATAATACATTTGGAAAAAAAATCTAAAAACCTGTTTTTGTTTTTTGTTATTATGGGGTATTGTGTGTAGATTGCTGAGGATTTCTTTTTATTTAATCCATTGTAGAATAAGGCTGTAACGTAACAAAATGTGGAAAAAGTATATGTATATTTATATATGTACATAAGCACTATATATTCCCAAGTATTTAAAGCCTGTTTCAGTCAATTGGAATGGAGAAATGATTTCTAAGTTGATTGTAGAGGGGACATTCAAAGGTAAAGCCATGGATTTATCCACGTTAATGTTGTGCCCTGACAGGTTACCATATTCAAATATGATGTCCATTACTGCAGCGACAGAGGCCTCTGGTTTAGACATGTATAAAAGCACATCATCAGTAAATAACGAGATTCCATGCTCTTCGTCACCCATAGAGATGCCCCTTTACTTTTTTTATTCTTAATAGCTCCCTCTCTTCCTCCTTCAGTTTCTATTCCTCTCTCGAGCTTTATGCTATTTTTTTTGCTCCTTCTTTTCTCTCTGTGCTTCCCTCTCTCCCTCCTTTCTCCCTCCTCTCTCTTTCTGATGGGTAGGTAGCTAGCTGCCTCCACGGTTGTCACCCTCCCGCTGCAGTTTGTCTTCTGCTCTATCTGATCCATTAGCCAGGCATTTCAGGGGCTGTCTGGCGCGGCAGGAAGGCAGACAGAGAACAGAGGCTTTAGGCTTTATCTATAGCTGTTCATCAGGCCTGAACTGAGCTCTGAAGCCTTGAGATGGATCAGCAACGACACTAGGCCACAGTCAGAGTAATAAACTGATCTCCTCCATGGCTATTCCTCCTCCTGCTTCCATGGAGCTCTTTGGATAGAATAGGCTAGCCTAATGCCGTTACCACGGTTGGCTAAGCCAATACAAATTGGTCTGAAACTAGAGATGCAAACATCCGGATTCCACACAGCACTAACTCTCCTACTTGAGCCTCCAAAGTGGGTCATTTGTGATGAAAGACGGAGCTTGGAGGGAGTGTGGGCAGTTCATGTAAATGCTAGCCAGCCAAAAGAGAAAATGCGTGGGGTTTCATCTTTAGCTGTCATCCAGCTGCTCCCAAGTGGGCATTTGATGCCACGTTCACGTAATCTCCCTCTCGTCACTTAACCATGCGCTCTGGATCTCCAGGGGATCCCGCTAAAACATCAGAGCTAAAACATTAGATGCGTGGGCAGAAGATCAAAAGAAGCATAATAGCTTTTACAGTGAAGAAACCGTTCATAATATATGTGCTCTGCCACTGTGAGGGATTTGCTCCTGACAAGCGATCAGTAGTACTGCTTTAGCTTGGGAAAAAATTCATTATTTGTTCCCTGAATGTATGGGTGTGAGTTGAAGGTGGATGTGATGTGTTTGGGTGTGTCCTTAAATGTACTGAATTCTGCGTTTGGTGCTAATCTCTGTGTATATCTGTGTGAGTACCAGTTAGACTTAGTAAACAAACAGCAGCCAGCCACTCACCATCCCATCATTGCAGCCCATAGATCTGTGGCGCTAATGGCTGAATAAACAGTTTAGTAGCGATCGCTTCCCTCACTACAGAGCTGCAGGTCTCCAGTCGAGGTGTAGAATGACCTGGGAGCACTCTAGACAGCCATCAGATACAGAGCTCAGAGCAGTTGGGCTATCTCATTAGCGTTAGCATGCTAATTCCATTTGCCACAGTATAGATATGATGCACTGCATTGAAATTTGAAGGAGGCGATGATAAGTGGGAGTGTTTGTAGTTTTGGGAAAGACCTGCCTCTCTTCCCTTTTTCCAACCATGCAGCTGAACACAGCCATCTGGTTGGTCATCAGTGAAAAGTGGCCCCAGAGGCCGTCGTCTCCCTCCTCCATTAGGGGTGGTTAATGTGTTATCCCTAGAGGTGGACTGGGAGACAGAAAGGGTTGTTGTTGATGTTGTTGATGTGGTTGATGGGAACTGAGCTTGTTAATGTCTGGAGTGTGGCGGCTGAGGCTCAATAAAGAGCTGGCCCTGCAGCGTGCTGTTGTTTAGCCAGGCTAACACTGGCGCTGGCATACTCCAGGATGCTGTTTGACCACAGACCTATGCCGAGGGGACTGCACGGCAGGAAGCTGTCCAGAGTGGAGATGGCAATAAAGTTCTGGAGGGTGAGTGGGATGTGTTGTGATTAGCTGTGTTAGTTGGTCTGTAGGCACTATGTATGTGCAATATGGTGTACTTGGCTCAATATTTGCTCTTTATGTAGGCTGTTTGAACATAATGGGTTTGAAATGTTTTGTGTCAGCATTATCTATCAGTCAATGAAGATGCTCCACAAGATCACTATTCTCTCTGATGTCTAGGATAGACAATGTAGCACATGGAGCTCATTGTTCCATCCTTCATTGTTCCATCCTTATGTTCTCTAACTCTTTACAGTTCTCTTGAAAGGAATTCCCATTTGCCTAGAGAGGACTGCCCTGTTTATTTGATAAAGCTGTGCCTTTATGGTCGTGTCTGTACAGTAAATCAGCACTAATGAGGCTGTAAAACGTGAACAGGCAGGGGCTTGAAAAGGTTTACTGTCTGCAGGAACCACTTCCTCCCCTGGTAGTGAGAGTAGTGACTGAGACAGTTTGTCTACTTCTTCAAAGGTGTATATGCCATGGGGGGTTGCAACTTAATGAACTTTCTGTGGCATCTTGGATAGTCAATCCAATGCTACTACCATAACTTAAAGGGTGGCTGAACTTCCTGATCTGGTCTCGTTTTTTGGCTAGGGCATTAAGAAATGCAGCGGCCATGACTGAAGCCAAATGAGATTTGGGTGGCTGGTCTCGGACGATCCCGCAGGTGAAGAAGCCGGATGTGGAGTTCCTGGGTTGGCGTGGTTCCACGTGTTGTGTGGTTGTGAGGACTGTTGGATGTACTGCCAATTTCTCTAAAACTGTTCATGGTAGAGAAATTAACATAAAATTATGTTGCAACAGTTCTGGTGAACATTCCTGCCGTCAGCATGTCAATTGCACACTCCCTCAAAATTTAAGACATCTGTGGCATTGTGTTGTGTGACAAAACTGCACATTTTATAGTAGGCTTTTATTTTCTCCACCACAAGGTGCACCTGTGTAATGATAATGCTGTTTAATAAGCTTTTTGATATGCCACACCTGTCAGGTGAATGGATTATCTTGGCAAAGAATAAATGCTCACTAACAAGGATGTACATTTGAGAGAAATACATTTTTTTGTGTGTATGGAACATTTCGGGGATCTTTCATTTCAGCTGATGAAACATAGGACCAACACTTTACATGTTGAGTTTACGTTTTTGGTCAGTGGAACTTCAGCCAGCTGGTCTGAACCATGAGAAAATTGGTTTGACATTGGATAGCCTATCTCTTAAGGACCGTCAAGGAATTACACAAAGTAAATGGGCCAATATTTTCATTATGCACATCTTTTGGTTGTTTCATTAAATGCTTTCATTATTTGTATATGAATTTCTACAATTATAGTTGGTTTAAGGTTTTTAAGTCATTGAAATTGGAAGCTATTAACATTTAAAAATATTGTCTCATGTACATTGGGTAATTTATTGATGGTCCCTAACTTGCCGCATAGAGATATCAAATGTCAAACCAAATTGGCCATGCAGCTGTGCTCCGACTTGGGTGGGCAGGACTAAAATAAACCCAACCCAAGGAAAACTGTTACGGTACCCGTAATTCCATGACATACCATTTTTTAAGATCATCTCACAAATCTCAATCTCGATGAGATGGACTTTATGACGGGAATTATCTTATTTACGCTTCCCACTGAGCAGAAACTGGTTGAATCAGTGTTGTTTCCTCGTCATTTCAACAAAAAAAAATCAATGTGATGGCGTTGAATCAACGATGAAAACTGATTCAAATGTAGAAAAAGTAATCACCGTAAGGGTATTTTCATCTTTTTTAATTTTTTTGTTGATTTTAATTTAGTTGACAACTCAACCAAATTTAAATCAAAACTAGACGTTGAACTAATGTCTGTGCCCAGTGGGTTTGTAGTCAATTTTGAATCTAAATTACATGTGTATTCAACTCTTACCCTACGAGGTCCTGTTCTACCTGATAATGAATTGCACCCACCTAGTTTCCTCAGGTCTAAATCAGTCCCTGATTAGATGGGAACCATGAAGAAATGCAGTGGCTTCAAGGTTCAGAGTTGAATTTGAGAGCACTAGAATACATGTTTCTGACTGATAGCGATGAAAATATAGGTGTTTTTTTTGGAAGTCCCTTTTTAAATCAACTGCTGTGGCCAGACAATGTCGCATTCACTGAAAGAATGAGACTTAAAAGGACGAAGACGGGAGTTCGGAGAAGTTGCTGTACACTATGCTGAGCGTTGAATACAGATGTCTGCCGGTTTTTGACGGTCAACCAAGCTCAGGTGTTTGGAGAACGAGTTTTGGTGTGGAATGAAGAATGTTCCTTAAGTCTCTCTTCTTGTTTTTGTTTTTTTCCAGGCCTGTATCAATCTTCCCTTGTTCGACTACATCAGGGTCCTCCTTCCCTTCAATCCTATCCCCATCACTGACCCAGTCTAAACTCTCTTTCCATCTCTCTCTCTGTCCACCTTTGACCTTGATTTGATCTGCTGCATGTACCACCCTCTTGACTCTGTATAGCAATGCGCCAATCACAGGGGGCTCTTTGTGAGAAGGCCGTTTTATGTCTGCTCAGAGAAAAGGAAAAGAAGACGAGCTCATTTTTACAAACCCTTCTGTCGGGTTAGAAGGCAGAATCTTGTGCTGTATTGATCTGTGCATTGATTGGCCACCTCTGCCTTCTAAAAGGGAACTCCTTTCTGAAAGGGATTTATTTCATCTATAGGGGACGTGCCAAGTGACTGCTTGGTCTGTTCAAAACAAATGAATGTGTTTTTTAATAGTTAGAGTGTGTGGCATCGCCACAATAACAATTAGCCTTCATTGGACTTTTCAATAAAGTTGACTAAAGCCAAACACTTGATGACCTTACATGCATTTTTGTTACCTTCCTGGTAAATTCACTTGCTACTTCTGCCTTGAATGCCACCCTGTCTCGTTTGTTATCAACAATCAGAGCTCTCCTTCCCTGTGTACGGTAGGAACCACATTTCTGTCTGATTCCTTAAAATCAAATCCATAGCTAATAGCGTTGTTCGTTATGTGCTAATCATGGTAATTGGCTTGGTTAAAGATCCAATGCAGTCAAAAAGAAAAAAAAGAACCTCTTAGCAAAGAGACTTTTCTCAATCAATAATTTTGCTTTGACTGTTTGAGTGGGGAGGGAAAAACAGAAAACTAGCTGTTAAGAGAGGTTTGGAACTCTCATATTTGTCTATTAACTAATTTACCGACTGGTGATGTCCCCAGGCAGGCCAAAACTCCATCCCACCAAAACAGGCTGATATTTCATGCAGCATTTTCAAACAGCTCTTACACTAAAAGGGAATTATCACAATTTTCACAATTCCACAGTATCATTCCAACATCATAGTGTGGAAATATATATATATAAAACACAGGAAAATCAAGGTTTTGACTGCACTAGGACCTTTAATGCACAGCATAGTAAATGCATGTGGAAAATGAACACATTTCACCAATTACGTGAATGTTAACTGGGTGGAATGAAAACGAAGCTAGGTGCAACGTTTTGGTGAATTGAGTTCTACACCCTTGATAGAGACAAAGGTTGAAGGAAATTCGGCAGACTGACTCTCACTCTCCAGCATTCCCCATAACCCACTCTCTCCCTCTTTTTTGTTAATGGATGTTTTGTCCTCCCATCCCAGTAATTCACGACAGAGCTCCGTTGGCTGCTCTCCTTGTCTCTTTTTAATCTCTAGCAGCGCTGCTCTGCCATCCATTCTTCATGTCATGCTCCCCTCCCACCAGCGTCCTCCTTAAATCCAAAAGCTGAATTAGCAAAGTGATCAGTGTCATTTCCTCCCGGCCTAGTTCCTTTACTCAGGGTATTTATTAGGTGTGGCTGCTTTGAGTCTCTGATGTGAAAGGCACAGTTCAGACAGGGATCTTATCTTTTCCTCTAAATGCTGTAATGCTTCTTGTCGCATCATGAAGGCTTTGCAGTTGCACCAAGTTAGAAGAAAAGTAGTAACGATATTTCAGGGTTGAGTACAAGCCGTAACTTTGCTTGACATAGTTTTGCCTTAATTGCAAATCAAATGCAGTACATGCGTAACTCAAGTGCACTACTAGTTATCACTTAGGCCTGGGAAACTTGAAGTGCACTCTGGCCAATCAGTGCCAATTATGTACTACTTAAGAGGAAGACAACAACTAGCATTGGACTGTTGTGCCTCCATATTCTCTTGAATAACATTACCACCCATATCTTACAGGCCTGAGGCAGTAAACTCACCTCTCTTACCTTACTACCCTGAGGCAGTAAACTCACCTATCATACCTTACTGCCCAGGTCTTGTGAATATCAGATGAGTGTCACCATGGCCACCCCGGGCAGCAGCAGCAGTGTCAGTCCCAGCGGAGGTGACATCCATCATGCTGTTGGAGCCTGGGGCTGTCTGCGCTCACAGGCGGGCCTGGCCTCCTCTGTTTACCATGACCACCATTCATCAGGTGAACAAACAGGAGCCCAGGGACACATTGTGGTTTCAGCACAGTACATCACCTCACCGACCTACTGGAGTTACTGCACTATGTAGCAACCTTCTGCCATATATAATTAGGAGGTGTATTACTTTCTGGTTTTTAATCTTGTTTAGATACCTTAGATGTTAAGTCTTCATTAGGAATGGAGTGGTACGATCCTGGCAAATTTATTGATTTAAGTCAAATTTTCTTAATATTCACACGGTTTGCATCAGGGCTGGAAATTTCCAGGGACCTCAAGATACGATATTATCACATTACTTTGGCGCCGATACGATATGTATTGTGATTCTCACTTTTTCATGATTCTATATGATTGCGATTCGATACTGTGATTTTATTGTGATTCGATGTTCCAAACATATTGCTCACTATACAGTATGTCTGCTGCATAGGGACGAGAGAGTCATGAGGACATTTGTTTTGATCAGTCATAGACATAAAAGTGCTGAAAACAAATTGGCTCCCTTTTTAAAAAGAAGATGGAGAACAAGCTATGAAGAGTTTTGGTGCAAGTACAGCCAACTAGTGCAAAAATAATATTGCGATATTGTCAAAATGATACGCTATATCGTCAAAAATAATATCCCGATATGTAACTATCGATCCCCCCCCATCACTAGTGTGTATGTGTTCCAATCCATGCTACCATGGCAACGTGTTTCTTGTCATCTTGAGACCTATTATCCGGTTGACCTCCGCTGACACCATGGACTCACACTCAGGTCTAAGACACTTACATTAGCTGCTTCCACCATCACCCCTGACACCCAAGCCCACTCCACTCCTCACATGTGCAAGTCAGAGCAGAACGATCCTACAGACTAAGTGCAGATCTGTTCCAGCTATGTGACATAATAGACACATTGTCACGCCCTGATCGTAGAGATCCTTTTAATTCTCTATTTGGTTAGGTCAGGGTGTGACTAAGGTGGGCAATCTATGTTTTCTATTTCTTTGTTGGCCGGGTAAGGTTCCCAATCAGAGGCAGCTGTCTATCGTTGTCTCTGATTGGGGATCATACTTAGGTAGCCTTTTTCCACCTGTAGTTTGTGGGATCTTGTTTTTGGTGCTGTTTAGCCCTGCTAAACGTTACGTTTCGTAGGTTTTTTGATGTTCATTTAATAAATGAAAATGTACGCCTACCACGCTGCACCTTGGTTTGATCCTTCCATCGACGAACGTAACAGAAGATCCCACCACAACTGGACCAAGCAGCGTGCCCGGGAGGAGATGGCATCCTGGTCTTTGGAGGAGTTTGAGGAGAGAATATCCTGGACTTGGGAGGAAGTCTTGGAGAGATACGGCCTGCCGTGGAAGCAGACGGAAGCAGCGAAGGAGCAACGACAACACCAGGGTTCGCGAGCACGACTGAAGCCCGAGAGGGGGGAGGCACACGGGGTGGTTGGCGAAGCCAGGGTTTAAACCAGAGCCAACTCCCCGTACTCACTGTGGGGAGCGTGTGACCGGGCAGGCACCATGTTTTGCGGTGATATGCACTGTGTCTCCAGTGCTCATCCACAGCCCGGTGCGTGCTGTGCCAGCTCCCCGCACTTGCCGTGCGAAAGTGGGCATCTGTCCAGGATGGGTAGTGCCGGCTCTGCGAGCCTGGTCTCCAGTGCGCCTCCTCGGTCCAGAATATCCTGCGCCGGCTCTACGCGCTGTATCTCCGGTGCGCCTTCACAGCCCAGTGCGTCCTGTGCAAGCTCCCTGCACGTGCCGTGTGAAGGTGGTCCTTTGTCCAGTACGCGTTGTGCCAGCTCCATGCACCCGGCCTCCAGTGTGTGTCTCCAGCGTGGTACGTCCTGTGCCTGCTCCACGCACGAAGCCTCCAGTGATGATCACGCCCTGACCGTAGAGATCCTTTTAATTCTCTATTTGGTTAGGTCAGGGTGTGACTAGGGTGGGCAATCTGTGTTTTCAATTTCTTTGTTGGCCGGGTATGGTTCCCAATCAGAGGCAGCTAGCTGTCTATCGTTGTCTCTGATTGGGGATCATACTTAGGCAGCCTTTTTCCACCTGTAGTTTGTGGGATCTTGTTTTTGGTACTGTGTAGCCCTACTAGACATTACGTTTCATTTTGTATTAGTTATTTTTTCGGTGTTCACTTAATAAATGAAAATGTACGCCTACCACGCTGCACCTTGGTCCGATCCTTCCATCGACGAACATAACACATGTATATTCAAATCAGTTTAAAGCTCCTTTACAAAAGAGTTTCAATTGGGTTAGATAGACAGAGTACTCTCTACCATCACAGGCTAACTTGCCCTTTCAGTGCTGCCAATACAATGAATAGGGCCAACTAGCTTAGATAACCTGCATTTTTCAAAAACAAAAGGTAGTTTGTGTAGCATTTTGCAGAATCTCTCTCGTTCTTTTGGTCTACCACTCTTTGTGTGATTTCTGATGTTTCAGGTCCCCAACGTAACCCCCCCCCCCTCTTATCGTTCCTGTAGCTCTGTGTTTCATGCCTGGCTGCTCTCTAATTTGAAGATAATTCAGCATACTCCACCTTTCCCGTCTTCTCTTCATCAAGACAAGAATCGGCATATTTTTCCAGGGTCCCATTCTGCCTAATCTTCTGTTTCTTTCTCTCCCTATGGAGCGAGCGACCATGTATTGTGTTCTACAATACACAATCTGTCTTACACATGTATAAGCAAGATACGCATAGTCATCCAGTCAAATGCTAGTTAGCATTTGCTCGTGAAATTACTTCTAACTTCCTTCATACTGGACACAAAGACATACAAATGTTATCCACAAGTTCATCTCACTCTGGGGAAGTACAGTACTGTATATTGCTAAAATCCTGAAAATATCCCTTTAATGTTGCTTGTTTTTGTAATGAGTTTTCAATTGATTTCCATATGCTTTGTGCCATCATGGCCTTTAACTTGGGCCTAGTCTTGTATTCTATCATGGATCTTCTCATTGGTACTGAAGAGGTTCTGTACTCACAGCTGCATAGTTACTGAATGCCAAAGTCATTTTTTGGGTTCATGCTTTATCAAAGAACGGTGACTCTTATCTGTCTTGAGTAATATTAAACCCATTGGAGAATGAAATTGAATTTGGCTACACTATTGGGATGTTCCAACTCTTCTACAGATTAAGTACTGTTTGGTTGAGAACTGTTCTTGCTGGCATCTTGTTGAAATACTATTGATCTTGAACAGTCAAACAATCACTGTTTCTGTATGGTTTTGTGCAGCAATATCACTGACTGACCGCTCACTTCAACTAGGCTCAAATGTTCCTGTTATGTATTACAGGATTTAGCAATAACATTATGAATATTTCAATGAACACCACAAACAGTGGTTTAATGGTAATCGCATTTCTTTGACCTATTGTACCATTATGCCATTATGCTAAACACCCCTTTGTATGCATGGCAAACGCTAATTTAACCAAGAGATCTTTTATGTTGTCATCAAATATTTATAATCGAATGGTTTAGATGACAAGAGCTCTTTCTCTCTGTAGATTCAATAGTGCATTTGTGTTTTCTCTGACCCTTGTGTGAAAATTATGCAAGCAATTGAAAGCCAGGGGAACACGGTATGGATCAGTGCACTGGCACACTAATGGAGCAGTTTACACTGGCACCATGCTGGCTGGATGTGAACCGTACTTTAGGGACTGGAGGGGATACTGCTATAGGCAGTGCACTCTCTCCAACGCAAGCTCCCTAGACCTAAAAAGAATGGTCCAATTTGTAGCAAGGCAGTTATTGTAGCAAGGCAGTTATTGTTACATACATTGGCATACATTCTTGGGTTGCTCAAGCCCACAATGCTTATGTCAACAACTTTTTCCACTTTAAGCTCAGTTGGGCTATTTTTGATCCCATAGCTAATGTTTTAGTATCTACTGCTGCAACCAAGCCATATCCAGCAAGCGTTACCTTTTTCCCACTCACTAATGTGTGTGTGTGGAAGGTGTTTGGCCCTGACTGGCAGCTTCTGACTCTGCACCAGTAGATAACAGCAGAGTTACTGAGAGCAGACAGCTGTGCCGACCTGTTGATGAAACCATCCTGAGGTGATAAGACTCACAGCCACGGACTGACCTAATGAACAAGGGAGAGAGACAGATCTGGCCGATGGGGAGGGGTGCCCGCCATCCCACCCGCCAGTGCTCGCTTCTCTTTGGTGACAACAGGCTACGTTGTTGCACATTCACACGGGTTGGTTGGCTGGTTAGTAGAGGAAATGTACATAATGTTCATGGTGTTGGTTGTTTGGCTGGGTTGCAGAGATAAGGATGGATTGTCAATGCCCAGGGTTGTTTGATGAACTGATTTCACACTCTGTTATGGAAAACAAACTAGCTAGGTCTACATGAAATTGTGCTACTTTATCAAGCTGTTTTTCATAGTGTGTGTGTTGATTTCTGTTTATTTGCGCTTTCATCCCATTAAATTATCTGTTGACTTCTGATTCTCAGGGAAATAATTGGAGGCTATCTTCTCCATAGGGGATAATGTCAAAATGTTTGTAATCCATATCTGATTGCTTCAATCCGCTTCCTATTGTTTACTCTATCAATCTTTATTTATTGTGATCCTATATCGCAGCAGTACCCTATAAAGACCATGGTTCCCTTTGCATAAAGCCTCCTGGGTTAGTTCCTTTTGCACATTGAATAACTTGCTCATTAGCTAGCTACCTATTCCCACTGTGTTGTCGCACCATGTCGGCCACATTTCCACCATATGGCTCACGTGCACTAATTAGAGTTATCACTCATTCTACTGTTAATTGCCTCCATGAAATCCTGGAGGGAGAGAAAGTGAGACTTTGAACGGTGGAGATGGAAAGATTAACGTACTGCTTCCATTCTCAGCAGTTTCTCTAAACTCACCAATCACTACAAGCTGTCATACTTTTCCCTTATTTGCAGGAGGGATCGTTTTCTTAATTGCAGTATCAAAGTTGCCTAATGGCTGTTTTCTAATTACACTGAGTGTACGAACATTAGGAACATGACATTGAATGACCAGGTGAATCCAGGTGAATCCAGGTGAAAGCTATGATCCCTTTTTGATGTCACTTGTTAAATCCACTTCAATCAGTGACAGGTTAAAGAAGGATTTTTAAGCCTTGAGACATGATTTGTGTATGTGTGCTTTTCAGATGGTGAGTGGGCAAGACAAAAGGTTTAAATACCTTTGAACAGGGCATGGTAGTAGGTGCCAGGCACACCAGTTTGAGTGTGTCAAGAACTGCAACGCTGCTGTTTTTTTTACTCTCAACAGTTTCTCATGTGTATCAAGAATGGTCCACCACCCAAAGGACATTCAGCCAACTTGACACAACTGTGGGAAACATTGGAGTTAACATGGGCCAGCATTCCTGTGCCAAGCTTTCAACACCTTGTAGAGTCCATGCCCTGACGAATTGAGGCTGTTCTGAGGGCAAAATGGAGTGTAACTCAATATTATTGTCATGACTTCCGCCGAAGTCGGTCCCTCTCCTTGTTCGGGCGGCGTTCGGCGGTCGACATCACCGGCCTTCTAGCCATCGCCGATCCACTTTTAATTTTCCATTTGTTTTGTCTTTGTTTTAAACACCTGGTTTCAATTCCCCAATTACATGTTCATTATTTAGCCTGAGGGTAGAGCGGCGGGTGAACGTCTGTTCCACTTGAAGCAGGGGATAAGGAGCGCACAGGAGTTCGCCTTGGACTTCCGGACCCTGGCCAGCAGTGCGGGATGGAACGACAGGGCCCTGATCGATGCAGTCTGCGCGATGACGTCCGTCGGGAGTTGGCCTGCAGGGATACCACTTTGACGTTTGACCAGCTGGTGGACCTGTCCATCCGGCTGGATAACCTGCTGGCTACCCGCGGACGTCTGGATCGGGGCCTGTCAGTTCCATCCCCCAGCACCATCGCTCCGACGCCCATGGAGCTGGAAGGTGCTGCGCTTAGGGCAACCGGAGGAGGGGCAGTTCCCTGTACCATCTGTGGCCGCAGAGGGCACACTGCTGGTTGGTGCTGGGGAGGTTCCTCTGGGAGTCGAGACAGCAGGCAGGGCACTCTTGTGTCACCCCAAATGAGTCGGCACCAGGCTCACTCAGAGCCCCCTGTTGCTCACATGTATTTGTTTATAAATTTTCCTGAGTTTTCCCCGCATTCCCAGCATAAGGCGCACGTAGATTCAGGTGCAGCTGGGAATTTTATTGTCAGAGCATTTGCCCATAGTCTAGGGATCCCCATTGTTTCTGTGGATATGCCCTTCCCGGTGCACGCCCTAGATAGTCGACCATTAGGGTCAGGGCTAATTAGGGAGGCCACCACTCCACTGGGCATTGTAACGCAGGAGGGTCACAGGGAGATAATTTGTTTTTTCCTTATTGATTATCTTGCGTTTCCCGTGGTGCTGGGCCTACCCTGGTTGGCCTGTCAAGATCCCACTATTTCGTGGCAACAGAGGGTTCTCAAGGGGTTGTCACGAAAGTGCTCGGCTGTTAAGGGGTTTCCGTCGGTGCTACTACGGTGGAAAGATCAGGTCTCCACCGTGCGTATCCCCTCTGAATATGTCGATTTGGCTCTCGCCTTCTGTAAGAAGAAGGTGACTCAATTACCACCCCATTGACGGGAGGATTGTGCGATAGATCTCCCGGTAGATGCAGCACTTCCAGGAGTCACGTGTATCCCATGTCACAGGAGGAGACGGCGGCTATGGAAACATATGTCTCCGAATCCCTGGGGCAGGGGTACATTCGGCCCTCCATTTCACCTGTCTCCCCGAGTTTCATTTTTGTGTAGAAGAAGGATAGAGGTCTGCGCCCGTGCATTGACTATTGAGGTATCAACCAAATCACTGTGAGGTACAGCTACCCGCTACCTCTCATAGCCAGTGTGATAGAGTCAATGCACGGGGCGCACTTCTTCACAAAATTGGACCTCAGGAGCGCTTACAACCTGGTACGTATCCGGGAGGGGGACGAGTGGGAGACGGCATTTAGTACCACCTCAGGGCACTATGAGTACCTAGTCATGCCGTACGGGTTGATGAATGCTCCATCAGTCTTCCAGGCATTTGTAGACAAGATTTTCCAGGACCTGCATGGGCAGGGTGTAGTGGTGTATATCAACGACATTCTGATATACTCCGCTACACGTGCCGAGCATGTGTCCCTGGTACGCAGGGTGCTTGGTCGACTGTTGGAGCATGACCTGTACGTCAAGGCTGAGAAATGTCTGTTCTTCCAACAGTCCGTCTCCTTCCTAGGGTATTTCCACTTCAGTGGTGGAGATGGAGAGTGACCGCATTTCAGCCGTGCGTAATTGGCCGACTCCCACCACGGTAAAGGAAGTGCAGCGGTGCTTAGCTTTTGCCAAATACTACCGGAGGTTTATCCGGGGTTTTGGTCAGGTAGCGGCTCCCATTACCTCACTGCTGAAGGGGGGACCGGTGCGACTGCAGTGCTTTTGGTCACCTGAAGGCTCTGTTTACCTCGACTCCCGTACATCTGGATCCCTCTTTGGCGTTCATAGTGGAGGTGGACGCGTCCGAGGCTGGGATAGGAGCCGTGCTCTCTCAGCGCTCGGGTATGCCAGCAAAGCTCATCCCCTGTGCTTTCTTTTCGAAGAAGCTCAACCCGGCGAAGCAAAATTATAATGTGTGGGACCGGTAGATGTTGGCTGTTGTCAAGGCTCTGAATGCGTGGAGACATTGGCTTGAGAAGGCTGAACACCCTTTTCTCATCTGGACTGACCACCGCAATTTGGAGTACATCCGGGCGGCGAGGAGACTGAACCCTCGCCAGGCAAGGTGGGCCATGTTCTTTACCCGTTTTGTTTTCACCCTGTCCTACAGACCAGGTTCCCAGAACGCTAAGGCAGACGCACTGTCCCGGATGTATGACACAGAGGAGCATTCCATGAATCACACTCCCATACTTCCGGCCTCTTGCCTGGTGGCACCGGTGGTGTAGGAGCTGGACGAGGACATTGAGGGGGCGTTACGCACAGAGCCCACTCCCCCCCAGTGTCCAGCTGGGCGTCTGTACATTTCGTCTGCTGTCCACGACCGTTTGATCTATTGGGCCCACACGTCACCTCCTCTGGTCATCTTGGCATTGGTCGGAGAGTGCATTGTCTTAGTGGGAAGTACTGGTGATCCACCTTGGCCAAGGACGTGAGGGTTTATGTTTCCTCCTGCTCAGTGTGCGCCCAGTGCAAGGCCCCTAGGCACCTGCTCAGAGGGAAGTTACAGCCCTTACCCGTTCCACAACGGCCGTGGTCGCACCTATCGGTGGAATTCCTCACGGATCTTCCTCCCTCACAGGGTAACACCACGATCCTGGTCGTTGTGGATCAGTTCTCTAAGTCCTGCCGTCTCCTTCCTTTCCCTGGTCTCCTACGGCCTACAGACTGCGAAGGCTCTGTTTACACACGTCTTCCGGCACTACGGGGTGCCTGAGGATATAGTGTCTGATCGAGGTCCCCAGTTCACGTCAAGGTTCTGGAGGGTGTTCATGGAACATATGGGGGTCTCAGTCAGCCTTTCCTCGGGCTTTCACCCCGAGAGTAACGGGCAGGTGGAGAGAGTAAACCAGGATGTTGGTAGGTTTCTGCGGTCTTATTGCCATGACCGGCCGGGGGAGTGGGCGGCGTTCATCCCTTGGGCAGAGCTGGCCCAAAAGTCGCTCCGCCACTCCTCCATTAACCTCTCCCCTTTCCAGTGTGTACTGGGGTATCAGCCGTTCTGGCACCTTGGCATCAGAGCCTGATCGTGGCTTCTGCGGTGTATGAATGGTTAAAGCGCTCGGAGGAGACCTGGGACGCTGCTCATGTCCACCTGCAATGGGCCGTGAGGCGTCAGAAGGCGAGCGCCGATCGCCACCGCAGTGAGCGCTCGACCCGAAACCTGCCCCTCCGCCTGCCCTGCCGGAAGCTTGGCCCGCTGTTTGTGGGGCCATTTAAAGTCCTGAGGAGACTGAGGTTTGAGGTTTGCTACAGGTTACAGCTTCCCCCAGATTACCATATTAATCCATCGTTCCATGTGTCTCTCCTCAGGCCGGTGGTGGCTGGTCCACTCCAGGAGTCTGAGATGCGGGAGGTTCCTCCGCCCCCTCTGGACATCGAGGGGGCCCCGGCGTATGCTGTTCGAGCAATACTGGACTCAAGGCGTCTTGCGAGGGGCCGTCAGTACCTCGTGGAGTGGGAGGGGTACGGTCCGGAGGAGAGGTGCTGGGTGCCGGTGGAGGATGTTTTGGACCCTTCGTTGCTGTAGGAGTTCCACCGTCTCCATCCGGATCGCCCTGCACCTCGTCCTCCGGGTCGTCCCCGAGGTCGGTGTCGACACGCTGCTGGAGCCGCTCGTCATCGGGGGGTGGGTACTGTCCCTCTCCTTGTTCGGGCGGCGGTTGACGTCACCGGCCTTCTAGCCATCGCAGTTCCACTTTTCATTTTCCATTTGTTTTGTCTTTGTTTTACACACCTGGTTTCAATTCCCCAATTACATGTTCATTATTTAACCCTCTTTTTTCCCCATGGTTTTTGTGCATGTTTGTTTATTGTAAGTTCGGTCTGATGTTTGTGGGCCTGGTGTTACTTCATGTATTTTGATATTTTGAGTAAAGTTCCTTGTGTTTACTCATCTCTGCTGTCCTGCGCCTGACTCCTCTGCACCAGCTACACCCAGAGCCTTACAATTAGGAACGTGTTCCTAATGTTTTGTACATTTAGTGTGTATGAATTATAAATTGTCATTGTCGAAACAATCAAGAGCAGCATTGGAAAACTGACACCGTGTTACATTTTAAAGGAACTTAGAAAGTGAAATCATTGTGCTTTTTTATTTGTAACGTAGTTAAATATGGCTGTCGTGTTCGCCTACATTAAGCCTAGCCAAGCCTAGGGCCAGGCGATATGGCCTAAAAATCATCTCTCTATTTTTTTCAAACTTCACAATTTATAATGATATTTTTGTCATTTGGATGTTTCTCTAAATTAGCTTTGTTGTGTAATTAAATGTACATACACTGCATTTCAAACAGTCAGGATTAATTGGACGAATTCAGGGCATTTAAAATAATACCTAAGCTAAATATAAGCCTAAGTATAACCATACGACCAACTAATTATTTATTTATTTTATCAAAATAGTTTTACCTGCTTTTTTGCAATAATCACTGATCTGGCTTTCAAGTCTGTCCATGAAAATGACTTTTTTGTCACAAATGTAACCAGCACCATGTACAGTGCACATCCACTAATAATGACCACATTTTATTGGTCCGGCGCCGACAGAGATGGCCGCCTCGCTTCGCGTTCCTAGGAAACTATGCAGTTTTTTGTTTTTTTACGTGTTATTTCTTACATTAGTACCCCAGGTCATCTTAGGTTTCATTACATACAGTCGAGAAGAACTACTGAATATAAGATCAGCGTCAACTCACCATCAGTACGACCAAGAATATGTTTTTCGCAACGTGGATCCTGTGTTCTGCCTTACAAACAGGACAACGGAGCGGATCCCATGCAGCGACCCAAAAAAACGACTCTGAAAAAGAGGGAAACGAGGCGGTCTTCTGGTCAGACTCTGGAGACGGGCACACCGTGCACCACTCCCTAGCATTCTTCTTGCCAATGTCCAGTCTCTTGACAACAAGGTTGATGAAATCCGAGCAAGGGTAGCATTCCAGAGGGACATCAGAGACTGTAACGCTCTTTGCTTCATGGAAACGTGGCTCACTGGAGAGACGCTATCCGAGGCGGTGCAGCCAACGGGTTTCTCCACGCATCGCGCAGACAGAAACAAACATCTTTCTGGTAAGAAGAGGGGCGGGGGCGTATGCCTTATGGCTAACGTGACATGGTGTGATGAAAGAAACATACAGGAACTCAAATCCTTCTGTTCACCTGATTTAGAATTCCTCACAATCAAATGTAGACCGCATTATCTACCAAGAGAATTCTCTTCAATTATAATCACAGCCGTATATATCCCCCCCCAAGCAGACACATCGATGGCTCTGAATGAACTTTATTTGACTCTTTGCAAACTGGAAACCATTTATCCGGAGGCTGCATTCATTGTAGCTGAGGATTTTAACAAGGTTAATCTGAAAACAAGACTCCCTAAATTTTATCAGCATATCGATTGCGCAACCAGGGGTGGAAAGACCTTGGATCATTGTTACTCTAACTTCCGCGACGCATATAAGGCCCTGCCCCGCCCCGCTTTCGGAAAATCTGACCACGACTCCATTTTGTTGATCCCTGCCTACAGACAGAAACTAAAACAAGAGGCTCCCACGCTGAGGTCTGTCCAACGCTGGTCCGACCAAGCTGACTCCACACTCCAAGACTGCTTCCATCACGTGGACTGGGACATGTTTCGTATTGCGTCAGACAACAACATTGACGAATACGCTGATTCGGTGTGCGAGTTGATGTCGTTCCCATAGCAACGATTAAAACATTCCCTAACCAGAAACCGTGGATTGATGGCAGCATTCGCGTGAAACTGAAAGCGCGAACCACTGCTTTTAATCAGGGCAAAGTGTCTGGTAACATGACCGAATACAAACAGTGCAGCTATTCCCTCCTCAAGGCTATCAAACAAGCTAAGCGTCAGTACAGAGACAAAGTAGAATCTCAATTCAACGGCTCAGACACAAGAGGCATGTGGCAGGGTCTACAGTCAATCACGGACTACAGGAAGAAATCCAGCCCAGTCACGGACCAGGATGTCCTGCTCCCAGGCAGACTTAATAACTTTTTTTCCCGCTTTGAGGACAATACAGTGCCACTGACACGGCCTGCAACGAAAACATGCGGTCTCTCCTTCACTGCAGCCGAGGTGAGTAAGACATTTAAACGTGTTAACCTTCGCAAGGCTGCAGGCCCAGACGGCATCCCCAGCCGCGCCCTCAGAGCATGCGCAGACCAGCTGGCCGGTGTGTTTACGGACATATTCAATCATTCCCTATACCAGTCTGCTGTTCCCACATGCTTCAAGAGGGCCACCATTGTTCCTGTTCCCAAGAAAGCTAAGGTAACTGAGCTAAATGACTACCGCCCCGTAGCACTCACTTCCGTCATCATGAAGTGCTTTGAGAGACTAGTCAAGGACCATATCACCTCCACCCTACCTGACACCCTAGACCCACTCCAATTTGCTTACCGCCCAAATAGGTCCACAGACGATGCAATCTCAACCATACTGCACACTGCCCTAACCCATCTGGACAAGAGGAATACTTATGTGAGAATGCTGTTCATCGACTACAACTCGGCATTCAACACCATAGTACCCTCCAAGCTCGTCATCAAGCTCGAGACCCTGGGTCTCGACCCCGCCCTGTGCAACTGGGTACTGGACTTCCTGACGGGCCGCCCCCAGGTGGTGAGGGTAGGCAACAACATCTCCTCCCCGCTGATCCTCAACACTGGGGCCCCACAAGGTTGCGTTCTGAGCCCTCTCCTGTACTCCCTGTTCACCCACGACTGCGTGGCCACGCACGCCTCCAACTCAATCATCAAGTTTGCGGACGACACAACAGTGGTAGGCTTGATTACCAACAACGACGAGACGGCCTACAGGGAGGAGGTGAGGGCCCTCGGAGTGTGGTGTCAGGAAAATAACCTCACACTCAACAAAACTAAGGAGATGATTGTGGACTTCAGGAAACAGCAGAGGGAACACCCCCCTATCCACATCGATGGAACAATAGTGGAGAGGGTAGCAAGTTTTAAGTTCCTCGGCATACACATCACAGACAAACTGAATTGGTCCACTCACACAGACAGCATTGTGAAGACCTCAGGAGGCTGAAGAAATTCGGCTTGTCACCAAAAGCACTCACAAACTTCTACAGATGCACAATCGAGAGCATCCTGGCGGGCTGTATCACCGCCTGGTATGGCAACTGCTCCGCCCTCAACCGTAAGGCTCTCCAGAGGGTAGTGAGGTCTGCACAACGCATCACCGGGGGCAAACTACCTGCCCTCCAGGACACCTACACCACCCGATGTCACAGGAAGGCCATAAAGATCATCAAGGACATCAACCACCCGAGCCACTGCCTGTTCACCCCGCTATCATCCAGAAGGCGAGGTCAGTACAGGTGCATCAAAGCTGGGACCGAGAGACTGAAAAACAGCTTCTATCTCAAGGCCATCAGACTGTTAAACAGCCACTGCCAACACACTGACACTGACTCAACTCCAGCCACTTTAATAATGGGAATTGATGGGAAATTATGTAAATATATCACTAGCCACTTTAAACAATGCTACCTTATATAATGTTACTTACCCTGCATTATTCATCTCATATGCATACGTATATACTGTACTCTATATCATCGACTGTATCCTTATGTAATACATGTATCACTAGCCACTTTAACTATGCCACTTTGTTTACATACTCATCTCATATGTATATACTGTACTCGATACCATCTACTGTATCTTGCCTATGCTGCTCTGTACCATCACTCATTCATATATCCTTATGTACATATTCTTTATCCCCTTACACTGTGTACAGGACAGTAGTTTTGGAATTGTTAGTTAGATTACTTGTTATTACTGCATTGTCGGAACTAGAAGCACAAGCATTTCGCTACACTCGCATTAACATCTGCTAACCATGTGTATGTGACAAATAAAATTTGATTTGATTTGATACACATGGTTAGCAGATGTTACTGTGAGTGTAGCGAAATGCTTGTGCTTCTAGTTCCGACAATGCAGCAATATCTAACAAGTAATTCACAACAACTACCTTCTACTCACAAATGTAAGGGATGAAAAAGAATATGTACACATAAATATGAGGATAAGCTATGGCCATGCGGCATAGGCAAGACACAGTAGATGGTATAGAACAGTATATACATGTGAGCTAAGTAATGAGTAATCTCTGAAGCACAAGCCCACCTCTAGTGAGTAGCCAGCTGAACTTTATATTTAAAGTCTTACCAACTTGGACCTATTTGCTTGCTAAAGGTAGAACAGTTGAACTGTTTATAAATACACCCTCCTGTCTGTCTCCAACTGTTATAAATACACCATCCTGTCTGTCTCCAACTGTTATAAATACACCCTCCTGTCTGTCTCCAACTGTTATAAATACACCCTCCTGTCTGTCTCCAACTGTTTATAAATACACCCTCCTGTCTGTCTCCAACTGTTTATAAATACACCCTCCTGTCTGTCTCCAACTGTTATAAATACACCCTCCTGTCTGTCTCCAACTGTTTATAAATACACCATCCTGTCTGTCTCCAACTGTTATAAATACACCCTCCTGTCTGTCTCCAACTGTTATAAATACACCCTCCTGTCTGTCTCCAACTGTTTATAAATACACCATCCTGTCTGTCTCCAACTGTTATAAATACACCCTCCTGTCTGTCTCCTACTGTTATAAATACACCCTCCTGTCTGTCTCCAACTGTTTATAAATACACCATCCTGTCTGTCTCCAACTGTTATAAATACACCCTCCTGTCTTTCTCCAACTGTTATAAATACACCCTCCTGTCTGTCTCCAACTGTTTATAAATACACCCTCCTGTCTGTCTCCAACTGTTATAAATACACCCTCCTGTCTGTCTCCTACTGTTATAAATACACCTTCCTGTCTGTCTCCAACTGTTTATAAATACACCCTCCTGTCTGTCTCCAACTGTTATAAATACACCCTCCTGTCTGTCTCCAACTGTTATAAATACACCCTCCTGTCTGTCTCCTACTGTTATAAATACACCCTCCTGTCTGTCTCCAACTGTTTATAAATACACCCTCCTGTCTGTCTCCAACTGTTATAAATACACCCTCCTGTCTGTCTCCAACTGTTATAAATAAACCCTCCTGTCTGTCTCCAACTGTTTATAAATACACCATCCTGTCTGTCTCCAACTGTTATAAATACACCCTCCTGTCTGTCTCCAACTGTTATAAATACACCATCCTGTCTGTCTCCAACTGTTATAAATACACCCTCCTGTCTGTCTCCAACTGTTTGAACAATATACCCTGTTCACTTTGTTTAGATATTGAAATCAAGTGGCCTACCTGGATAAGATTATGCTTATTTCTCAGAATGTGAACGAGTTACCAATTCCTTATAAATTCCTTATATATGTGTCTTTTTATGCTCATTGCACATTTCTAAAACACAGACTAGACAGCTAGCACATAAGTCTGCGTAAAAATGCTGCTAGCGGTACCGCAATGCCACGCGCAACAGAAACAGAGCATTAATTTTCCAGAATCATGTTCAATAAATAAATGTGACTCTGGCTGACAACATAATGATGTTTGTTTCCAACATTTTCCTGAAGAAGTTAAATCTGCATTGTGTTTTGTTCTTTGCCACGATACTAATGAGTATCGGGATACTGGTAACATCACGACCCTAATACAGTGTGTTAATGAGTTCTTTTGATACAATGTAAAACTTTTTGCAGCCCTCAAAGTGTGTTTTGAATTCATGATGATGTCGTCATACAGAATAGAACACACAAACATTTGTACTCAACAGGGAGTCTCATCCCTCCGGTCCTCTTCAACCCTGCTCATTTAGCCATGCCATGTTCTGATTTGACAGTCTCATGCTCAATGTTCCCCTGCTGTCACAAGCCTCCCCAAACAACAACTTTCTCACTGACACACGATGTACCTTGGCATTTCCAGATCATCGCCAGCAGAGAATCGGCCAGTGAGCCACAAATGTCATGTGATGTTTTCAAAAGCACTCTTGAATTATGGATGGCATTTGTTTAGAAATAGAAATGCCTGTCAATCCTGGCTGTGAACTGTACTAGGCCTATATCATTCTGTCAACAGTCCAGCCCAGGTGAGTATAGCACCTCATCTGACTTACACTATTGAAACAAGAATGTGCAAACAGTGTAAAGTTTTGCATTAGGGCTTGGACAGTATACTTGCCACTGTGGTGCTGTTAAGATGCCTAATAAGGGTTTATTTTGGGGTCATATGATTCCATATTAGGTGTATTATACCCCGTCTACCAGAACACAGACCATGTTTATCATATAGCCTGGGATGTTTCCCTTTAGGGTTTTCATCTGCACCATGTCAACATAAAAAAAATCCAGCAAAATGGATGCCTCTTTTGTTTTCAGGCAATCAATGTGATTTGTTTAATTTCATTGGAGGACATATGCTCTTTAATGCGACCCAGCAACTGTAATACAGGGCCAAAGTGGCATTCATTACCTGTAACTCAATAAGGAGAGATTCTACAGACTCACACATGCTGGAGAGAGGGAGGAGTGGCGATGGGGTGGGGGGAAGCTGCCACTCCGAATTTCCCCCATCTAATCGATTTAACCTGCACTCTGTCATGTCACGCCTTCAGGGTAAATATTTGTCACCAGGTGTATTTACTTGCAAATTGTTTCGAATAAATTAGTGAGGCAGGCGTTTACCCCGTCAATCGAATCACCCTCCGCAGTCGGCATTCCTCCCCGGGAAACATGGGAAGGTCAAGTCCTCCAAGCCAAAGCAATTGAGCATCTGGCCGGTTGCCTGAGCGGAGGAGCTAGGATAGCCAGCTAGATAAAGAAAAAGAGTCTGCTTAACACCCTCTTTCTGTTCTCTCCTGCCAGGAACAAGGCAGGTCGTTTCCCACCACTTAAAGCAACTACAGCAATTACCATTACAGAGTAAATTTACCTGAACACTCATCTCGCCAAGTTCACCGTCTCTTACACACACACACACACACACACACACCACAGGTGGCCGGTGGCACCTTAATTGGGGAGGATGGGCTCATAGTAATGGCTGGAATGTCATAAGTGGAATGGTATCGAACACATCAAACACATTGTTTCCATCTGTTTGTTACTATTCCATTCACTCCATTCCAGCCATTATTATGAGCCGTCCTCCCCTCACCAGCCTCATGTGACACACACACACACTCCATCTAGCATTGGCCAAAATTACCTCGCAAACCTGTTTCCCTGCTTTCATCTTTTGAGTCGGCACTGCAGTTCCCTGATGAGTTGAGTGCACTTGACAGAATATTTGTTTCTTTTTGTCAGACTGTCTACATTATTCACTGCAGTCCACCGTCAATCTGTCGGGCGGATCTACAGGTTATAGCATTGTCTACTCAATTCGACAGATTGAAGCACTTTCAAAATGAATGCAATTCAGAATGTGCTCTGGCACACCTTCCCTTCATCATTGCCCATTTTGTCAGCTCCATAAGAGCTCATCTGAGCTAAGTAAAAAAGCATTTGTAAAACTGATATGCACAGGCTTTGACATCGAATCAGGAAGTTTAGATTTATTTTAAAAGGGCAGATTTTGATAATGACTACCAGAAGTCTGGGTTATTTGCTTTGTCTTTCAGAATCCAAAGTCCCTCTCCCTCTTCTGTCTAAGGAGACGAGGAGTTTTTAATGAGGTGTTTTATTGCCTGCTCTTCAGAGGTATCCCCTGCTGGCAATCTCACCTTTAATATTTAAAATCATCCTCATACAAAATAATACTCTACGGGAGCAAGCTGCTGCTTATCTTCAGCTCTGAAATGCATAATTACTTTCCAGGTCCGGGGTACGTTCTTTGGAAGTTCTTCCTAAGCTGTGAGCACTTGTTTAATTCAGTAGATTTGCAATTCAAAGATGGGTTCGTATGGGACCCTATAAAATCTGTTTTATATTTTGCCTGATTCCGTTCCATTTAGTTTGTCCAGGTTTCCATTTTTTCTCTCTTTTTTTTTTAGGTTTTCACCCTCAAAATCTTTTTTTTTTTATATAGAAAAACAACAAAATTGGATGTCCTAAGTCCACAACAATGCTTAAATCACATCAGGAGACCACTTATGAAGTCTGGGAAAAAATCTAAGATTTTAATGCGTGTGCACACTAGCCACTGACTATTGTTTGGTTAGCAGTGTTTCTGTGATTGCAGAATTTGAAAAACAAATGGTGACTGGATTGATGCAAATAATCATGATATCATTCTGCCAAGTAGGCATAGGCTACTTTGTAGTAAACATTTAATTGAGAAGGTTTTTGGGAAAGCCTTTCCATCTACCTGAAGAAGATTATCTTTAGCATTATGGCTTAAGGTTACACACCTCCTTGGTGCACAGTCTGGTTTTTGCCCAGGCACTACACAGCTAATTCAAATAATCAACTCATCATCAGCTGTGTAGTGCTAAGACAAAAACCAAAACGTGCACCCAGGGGGGACCCCAGGACTGAGTTTGGAATAACCTGGATTAGACATACATGCACACTGCACATAACACACAGACAGTGGCATTGCTGTGCCGTTTCAGAAAGTTGCAGGAAAATTTGATACACTGATGCATTTTGTTCATGTCTTGTGATTTGATTGGGCAAATTAATGCATTTTCTACTAAGTTCAATACATGTTGTTGTTTTCCTACTAAGTTCAATACATTTTGGACAATTGTTGAATTCTGTTTTAATTTCTGGATTCTGTGATCTAGCCGCGTTTTCCGCAACGCAGATTTTATAGGGCCCTACTCGTAGTTATCGTGATGGTAACCAACATTTTACTGCCACCTCTTAAATATATTAAAGGTTTAATGCATCTGTTTTTATCTCAAATTTTCTGGGTAAAGAATTAAGTATCTTACTGTGATTTTTTTATTATAATTTTAATTGAAAACAAACAAAAATAGCCTCTTAGCAAAGAGCAATTTCTCAAGATAGAATTTTGCTAGGACTGTCTGGGAGTGGTCTGAGTGGGGAAGAGGAAATTAGCTGTTATTGGCAGAGACGTTTGGAACTCTCTTTGTTATTGGTATATTAATTCAGTTACCGCCTGGTGATGTCACCAGGCATGCCAAAACTCCATCCCAGGCCATTTTTTCAAACAGCAGTTACACTATAAAAGGGAATCATTTTAAAAATTTTACAGTACTATTCCAACCTCATAGTGTGGATATATATATATAAAACACGTTTTTGACAGCAATGGATCTACAGCACAGTGGCATAGTAGGTGAAACATTCTGAACATAGAAATAGAATGGATGCCTCACAATCCTTTCAGATAGAAATAGAATGAATAGACCGGACA
The DNA here is from genome assembly GCF_013265735.2 of Oncorhynchus mykiss. Lineage (NCBI taxonomy): Eukaryota > Metazoa > Chordata > Actinopteri > Salmoniformes > Salmonidae > Oncorhynchus > Oncorhynchus mykiss. The sequence continues at coordinate 13,630,697 of NC_048575.1, forward strand.
CCATTCCATATTCTACATGACAACAAAAAAAAATATTCTACACGATACATTTCTATCTGAACGTTCTGTATCATTGCATCCTCTTAAACAGGCCCCAGGATATGTTCCTTATGGTGAAGGTAAGGTCTTTGTGACCGACTCTATTGAAGTGTTTCAACAGTGGGTTCAGGATACACTATAAACCCAGTGATGAATCATCACCCTTCTATTCAAACTTCTGCTCTGTCCCTTCACCTCCTTGTGACCCCTTCCTCTCCTCCTTTTCATCCCACACAGCCCTGTAATGAAAGAGATTACTGCCATTCTATATTGGCCGCTACAGTGTGTTTCCTCCTCTGTCCCTCATCTTGAACATTCCCACTGCTTCTTTCTGTAGAGTGAATATGGATATTCTGCCTCGCTCCCGTCGCAGTTGCTTACATGTTTATTTCCTGGGCCTCCCCTTGTCTGATTTTGAATGGCACCCTGTCCTCTGCATTAACTCACTTAAACATAGGAAGTTTCCCCCTTAAGGCTCTGAGCAGGAGACCACCAACATGTACTCCTGTCATGACACCACTGGCTGTGTAATAGAAGCCCAGGGTTATATCCTACAACACAGGGAGGTTCAATGATAAATTCACAACAAAGCCTTTTGAGGGATTAAACACACATTCAGGCTGAAAAGAAGCCCAGTGTTATGGGGGAAAAAACAAGCCCCCTCTATGAAATATGCTGTCCCCACATGTGATTGATCACGGCAGAGAGAGCCACACATACAGCCCCCCCCCCCCCCCCTGCCCTACGCTAAACCTATGGATATGCATGACTTACTCATAAATGGGGGATTATAAAAATCCAATGCGTTCCTTTTTTTGTTTGTTGGTGCTTCGAGATGGTATTCTGTGGCCATAACACAGAGGGACTTGGTTGCACATGCACACACACACACCCGCACACACACACACATCTGAAAGTCCTAACCATTAAGGAAATGGGTCGTTTGGAAGGCAACTTGCATCACCTAAATGTGACACAAAGAGATAAAGGCGGCACTCGACATCCATTTGGAAATTGCTATGTCGTTGAAACGGTTTGATGACCATTTCCTTTAAGCTTGCTTGTGTGAAGATGCTAATTAGTAAAGTAATTGTGTGTTGCTAGCTTTCCCGTAATTTGCAGAAGCCTGTGACCCATGGAGAGGCTCAGTATAATATAGCATCTTTAATAGAAGGGAAGTGGTGTCATCACTGGCCTTGGCACTTTGAACAGCAGCAATTATCTGATATCAGTACACTACGGGGCTAGCTTTGCTAGAGCTCAGTGCACAAATATGCTAGTTATAACCTAAGACAAATGACTCATTACATGTCATTGAATGATGCTGATGATTCATATTTAGCTGCCAAGGATATGCACTTACCAGTAGATGGGTCATTTCTTGGAAAGAGAGTGATTATAACCACATATAATGACGCCTTTCGTTTACTGAGGATAAACTGGCTTGACTCACGATGGAAGAATGAAGATGGCAGGACTAATCATGTTTAATGACTTTCCAGGGAAAGAATGCAAATGTAGGAACATGTGTATGAGCACTCTCTCTCTTTACCCGTTTTCCTTTATCTACCTACAGTAAGATCCAATCTCTATCTAGACTAGTGGTTCTAGAAAGGAAACAAACACGTCAGCCTGACCCACCACAACAGAGAGTGGGTGTCTTCTAAATGCCTACTCAGACCTGTTCCATTCTGTTCTATTCCTTATAGATTAATCATAGCTTTGTAGCAGAGTGGATGTTCTGTGATATTACCAAGGTCTCTCCTTTTGTTCTCCTCTTGTAATGCCATGGAGCAGTGGCCATCGGTGCTGTTTTATGAGCATGGCCTTATTTCAATTACAGCATATTGGATGACTAATTTATATTCAATTCACCCACCTCAATGTAACATCGATAGGTCTAGGCTACAACATGATGCTCAAATTTTCTGTATACCAATCATGATGTTGCTACAACCTAGCCTATGAATGTTTAAAATGTTTATAACACATCTACGCGCTCTCCCCACCAAATATCTTAGTTAGTTATAAAATTGCGTGACTAAGATCTCCTCTGCAAAAATGTCAAAATGAATGACCGATTTCTTGAGTTATCTTAGATTAATTCTGCCTATTTTGAGGAGGTGTATACTGGCTATGGCATCTCAAACTATACAAACAGTACTATTGCCACTTTTTTTTTGTTTTTCAAGCAAAGGTCTTTTAAGGGAGTATGTGAGCACACTCATTTGGTTCACTTAGCCGACTTCAGCCAGCGAGCTGAAGCATGCTGACGCCAGCTAGCTAACATAATTGAATTAGTTAAAAACTGTACAACTATTATCTTTCACTCTCTGAGTCTACTAGTGCTAGCTAGCTGTAGGTTATGCTTTCAGTACTAGATTCATTTTCTGATCCTTTGATTGGGTGGACAACATGTCAGTTCATGCTGCAAGAGTTCTGATAAGTTGGAGGACGTCCTCCGGAAGTAGTCATAATTTCTGTGTAAGTCTATGGAATGGGGTGAAGATCCATGAGCTTCCTGTGTTTTCTATTGAAGTCAATGTATCCAGAGGAGAACGGAAAATAGCTGTTGTCCTGCTACACCATGGTGCTACCCCAGAGAGTGCTGTTGACGCTACTGTAGACCTTCATTGCAAAACAGTGTGTTTTAATAAGTTATTTGGTAACATGTAAATATATTTAGTATAGTTTGGGCTCCCGAGTGGCGCAACAGGCCCTGGTTTGAATCCAGGCAGTATCACATCTGCCCGTGATTGGGAGTTCCATAGGGTGGCACACAATTGGCCCAGCGTCGTCCGGGTTTGGCCGGTGTAGGCTGTCATTGTAATAAGAATTTATTATTAACTCACTTGCCTAGTTAAATTTAAAAAAATCTAAAATCACTATTTTTAATTTTTATGAAAATCACTGAGTGCGATGGTCCTCCCCTTCCTCCTCTGAGGTCCTTTCACTGCCATGGATGTTATGTTGCAGGAGTATCAGTGACTCAGCATTGTAAAATGTTTGAAATGGAGAAGACTGATATTCTAGCTGGTGAGTAATACACTGGCAATAGAACTGGATTTAATGTAGAAACCGATTTTTACAGAGACTTCATTGGTATTTTGTTGTATTTGAACAATGGTTTTACCTTTGAAGGGGGTACAGAAGTATACATAACAATATGCTATCGGGTGCTGAAATGTGCTAATGGGTCAGGTGCTGAAATGTGCTATTAGGAGTTTACTATTAAAATAATACACTGCTCAAAAAAATAAAGGGAACACTAAAATAACACATCCTAGATCTGAATGAATGAAATAATCTTATTAAATACTTTTTTATTTAGTTGAATGTGCTGACAAATAAATCACACAAAAATTATCAATGGAAATCAAATTTATCAACCCATGGAGGTCTGGATTTGGAGTCACACTCAAAATTAAAGTGGAAAACCACACTACAGGCTGATCCAACTTTGATGCAATGTCCTTAAAACAAGTCAAAATGAGGCTCAGTAGTGTGTGTGGCCTCCACGTGCCTGTATGACCTCCCTACAACGCCTGGGCATGCTCCTGATGAGGTGGCGGATGGTCTCCTGAGGGATCTCCTCCCAGACCTGGACTAAAGCGTCCGCCAACTCCTGGACAGTCTTTGGTGCAACGTGGCGTTGGTGGATGGAGCGAGACATGTCCCAGATGTGCTCAATTGGATTCAGGTCTGGGGAACGGGCCGGCCAGTCCATAGCATCAATGCCTTCCTCTTGCAAGAACTTCTGACACACGTCTAGCATTGTCTTGCATTAGGAGGAACCCAGGGCCAACCGCACCAGCATATGGTCTCACAAGGGGTCTGAGGATCTCATCTCGGTACCTAATGGCAGTCAGGCTACCTCTGGCGAGCACATGGAGGGCTGTGCGGCCCCCCAAAGAAATGCCACCCACACCATGACTGACCCACCGCCAAACCGGTCATGCTGGAGGATGTTGCAGGCAGCAGAACGTTCTCCACGGCGTCTCCAGACTCTGTCACGTCTGTCACGTACTCAGTGTGAACCTGCTTTCATCTGTGAAGAGCACAGGGCGCCAGTGGCGAATTTGCCAATCTTGGTGTTCTCTGGCAAATGCCAAACGTCCTGCACGGTGTTGGGCTGTAAGCACAACCCCCACCTGTGGATGTCGGGCCCTCATACCACCCTCATGGAGTCTGTTTCTGACCATTTGAGCAGACACATGCACATTTGTGGCCTGCTGGAGGTCATTTTGCAGGGCTCTGGCAGTGCTCCTCCTGCTCCTCCTTGCACAAAGGCGGAGGTAGCGGTCCTGCTGCTCGGCCTCCCCCACGTCTCCTGATGTACTGGCCTATCTCCTGGTAGCGCCTCCATGCTCTGGACACTACGCTGACAGACACAGCAAACCTTCTTGCCACAGCTCGCATTGATGTGCCATCCTGGATGAGCTGCACTACCTGAGCCACTTGTGTGGGTTGTAGAGTGAAAGCACCGCCAGCATTCAAAAGTGACCAAAACATCAGCCAGGAACTGGTCTTTGGTCACCACTCCTTTATTGGGGATGTCTTGCTAATTGTCTACAATTTCCACCTGTTGTCTATTCCATTTGCACAACAGCATGTGACATTTATTGTCAATCAGTGTTGCTTCCTAAGTGGACAGTTTGATTTCACAGAAGTGTGATTGACTTGGAGTTACATTGTGTTGTTTCAGTTTTCCCATTAATTTTTTTGAGCAGTGTATATACCATTTAGCAGATGCTTTTATTCAAAGTCATGCACGCACATACATTTTACTTACGTGTGGCCCTGGGAATCGAACCCACTATCCTGGCATTGCAAATACCACACTATACCAACTGAGCTACAGAGGACCACACTGTACCACTGTTCAATGCTGTTCTTCCAATGCTGCAGTATGATGTTTCAATGACAGCCGACTGGCTATTTAACTTCTGATCTAGTGTCCAGTGATCGACACTGATTTTCACTATAACCTATTAGTTATTTTTCCTTTTCACAAAATCACAAATCAAAGTTCAGCTCAGGGGATTCTACAGTAACAATGCCTTGGCAAGACAACGGTTAGCAAGCACTTGAGGTTCCACCGAAGAAGAAAACAAACAATGCCTCACAGACCAACCACAAACCATGTCGGTGCATCTGCACTTAGTTGTCATGACAACAATTTATTTTTAAAAATGTAAATAAAGATGATGCCATTCCAGTGCCTTTGAGGAAATGTTATTAGCATTTCAAGCTCTCTGGAGAAAACAGGATTTTTATGAATGGTGGCCATTGGCTATGTTCTCCTAAACCTGCAGGTTAGAAGGTAGAGGTCATTAGCGGACTGATTAGCATCAGCCCCACCCTCAACCAATAGGGAAGGTTTGTGGGCAGAGTATGCTAATGACACTGAGCAAACAAACCACCATCAGTCAGCGAGCACCATAGATAGACCTGTCCCCCGGCCAGCCTGATGCTACTAATACAGACCATGGCCTCTGGGTCCTGCTCTGTTTGTGATTTCACGTCTGAGTGGTCAGAGGCCTGATACGTAGTATCCACATGCCCAGCGTATGTTACAGTTGTCTTGCCCAGGGGAGAGCAGTGTGTCCTTCATCCTCCCTGAGACAAGATGAAGGGTCAGAGGAGCCCTGTTAATGTGGGGAGTTTTTATACGCACACACACACACACACACAGAGAGAGTCACCTGGTCAGACATCTGTATGACTTTTTCCTAAATATCCTGATGCCTACTATTGTGGGTCAGGCAAATAACAACAGGGGCTACATGTGTATGATGAATCCTTGCAGCATTCTACTAAAATGGGATTTGTGTGAATAAGACACTTTGGTATTATATGTGAACTATAGAACACCATTACTATTCATATGCTAGAAATCTGTTGAAGGCTTTAGGATTTTCAAAAGACCCTGTGACAAGCACACTATCATTTCCATCACATACTTAGATTTACATAGGACCTGTTTTGTAATTCATGGATAGAATATGTACGACACAACGCAGAGTGCCTGGATACAGCCCTTAGCCATGGTATATTGGCCATATTCCACAAACCCCCGAGGTGCCTTAATGCTATTAAAAGCTGGTTCCCAATGTAATTAGGGCAGTAAATGTTTTGTCATGCGAGTGGTATACGGCCTGGCTGGAACCACCCAGTTTATAATACAGTTTTATTTATTTATTTTATTTAACCTTGATTTAACTAGGCAAGTCAGTTAAGAACAAATTCTTATTTACAATGATGGCCTACCCAGGCCAAACCCGGACAACGCGGGCCAATTGTGCGCTGCCCTATGGGACTCCCAATCACGGCCGGTTGTAATACAGACTGTAACGTAACAGTTTGCGACACAGAAGGAGAAGTCTGGCCTTTACAACAGCTTTTGCTCTCCCTGCTGATACTTAAATAAAACCAATAAAACCACGACGAAAATGCACTCTGCCTGCCTTTGTTTTTAGTGCTTTTAGCCAATAGCCATTAGGGCTTTCTTCCCATGTTCACCACCCCCTTAACGGAGATAACAATTATAGATCAAAGTGGACTCTCCCTCTAGGGTTGTAATGTAATTGACTGTTTGGCTGTTGTTTTTTGCCTCGTATGTTCTTTTTCTGTCCACTAAAGTAGCAACAAACACTGCAGGTAGTGTATGTACTGAAGAGCACTGGCTATCGATATGAATATGAGCTTGTGGGTGACTGCTGGGTCATTTTATACGATTTTACTTGCAAAAAACCAAACAAAATGTGTTGCTGTAGTTTGTCCATAAATCATACAAATTGTATACTAGTTGAAATTTACATTCAACTTTAATATTTATTACGCACAAACACAGTGTCTGTGGACGTGTCTCATTACCATAACTATTTTTCAAGTTCCTGTAAAAACACCAATCACTTTTTAAATAGTTTTATTCACCCCATAATGCATCATCTAGAGGAGTAGTAGAAGTTAAGTAAGTAAATGTATTTACTTATGTCAATGTGATATTTCAGTTTTACATTTTTAATACATTTGCAAAGATGTCTAAACATGTTTTTGCTTCGTCATTATTGGTTATTGTGTGTAGATTGATGCGTGAAAAAACAAACATTTTCATCAATTTTACAATAAGGCTGTAATGTAACAAAATGTGGAAAATTTCAAGGCGTCTGAATACTTTCCAAATGATAAATTGTAGACCTCCACAAGTCTGGTTCATCCTTGGGAGCAATTTCCAAACGCCTGAAGGTTCATCTGTACAAACAATAGTACGCAAGTATAAACACCATAGGTAGGCCTTGAAATACATTCACTAGGTACACCTCCAGCCGTCATCCCGCTCAGGAAGAAGACGTGTTCTGTCTCCTAGAGATTAACGTACTTTGGTGAGAGTAGAGTCATTATAATGTCCAGCCCTGTACCATAGAGTCATTATAATGCCCAGTCCTGTAGCATAGAGTCATTATAATGCCCAGCCCTGTACCATACAGTCATTATAATGCCCTGCCCTGTACCATACAGTCATTATAATGCCCATCCCTGTACCATAGAGTCATTATAATGCCCATCCCTGTACCATAGAGTCATTATAATGCCCAGTCCTGTACTATAGAGTAATTATCCTGTACTATATAGTCATTATAATACCCAGCCCGGTTGCTATAGAGTTGTTATATTGCCCAGTCCTGTACCATAGAGTCATTATACTGCCCAGCACTATACTATAAAATCATTATAATGCCCAGCCCTGCACTACAGAGTCATTATCCTGTACTACAGAGTCATTATAATGTACTATAGAGTCATTATCCTGTACTATAGAGTCATTATAATGCCCGGCCCTGAATCATAGGGTCATTATCGTGTACCATAGCATCATTATCCTGTATTATAGTCATTATCATGCAATGCAGAGGCATTACCCTGTTCCATCGAGTCATTATCGTGTACTATATAGTCATTATCTGTACTATAGATCCATTATCCTGTATCGTAGAGTTATTTTCCTGTACTATAGAGTCATTACCCTGTATCGTAGCATCATTATCCTGTATCACAGTCATTATGCTGTACTAGAGTCATTATCCTATAATACAGTCATTACCCCGTTCCATTGAGTCATCATTACCTGTACTATATATCAATTTTCCTGTATCGTAGAGTTATTGTCACGTACTATAGAGTCATTGCCCTGTATCGTAGCGTCATTATCCTATATCACAGCATCGTTATCCTGTACTGTAGAGTCATTATCCAGTACTGCATAGTCATTATCATGTTCCATATAGTCATGATCCTGTATCATACATTCCTTATCCTGTACCATAAAGTCATTATAATGCCCAGCCAGCCCTGTACTACAGAGTCATTATAATGTCCAGCCCTGTTACATCTTGTACCATAGTCATTATAATGTCCAGCCCTGTACCATACAATAGTCATTATAATGTCCAGCCCGGTTGCTATTCTTGGCCTTTAATTAAGTATCCAAAACGACTCTGTAAGACTGAGTCCCAATCAAGACAACAACAGATGTGCATGTGTAGAGAAGGAACCCTCTTTTCCCTAGTGGTGGGATTTTAAGCTTCTTCCCAAAAATCGCAATAATTTTTTTTATTTGAGTCAGCCAGGAACATATAATACAGTTTGCGTCACGAAATCAGAAGTCTGGCTTTACAACAGTCCCATGTTCACCACACCCTTAACGGGGATGGCAATTATATACCGAACAAAAATATAAACAGAACATGTAAAGAGTTGATCCCATGTTTCATGAGCTGAAATAAAAGACAACAGAAATGTTCCATAGGCACACAAAGCTTATTTCTCTCAAATGTTGTGCACAAATGTGTTTGTATCCCTGTTAGTGAGCATTTTGCCTTTGCCAAGATAATCCATCCACCTGACAGGTGTGACATATCAAGAATCTGATTAAACAGCATGATCATTATACAGGTCCATCTTGTGCTGGGGACAACAAAAGGCCACTCTAAAAATTAGCAGTTTTGTCACACAACACAATACCACCGATGTCTCAAGTTTTGAGGGAGCGTGCAATTGGCATGTTGACTGCAGAAATGTCCACCAGAGCTGTTACCAGATAATTTAATGTTCAGTTCCCTACCATAATGTTGTTTTAGAGAATTTGGCAGTATGTCCAACCGGCCTCAAAACCGCAAACCACGTGTAACCACGCCAGCCTACGACCTCCACATTCGGCATCTTCACCTGCGGAATAATCTGAGACCAGCCACCCGGACAGCTGATGAAACTGTGGGTTTGCGCAAATGAATAATTTCTGCAGAAACTGTCAGCAACCGTCTCAGGGAAGCACAGCTGCATGCTCGTCAGCCTCGCCAGAACCTGACTGCCGTTCAGCGTCGTAACCGACTTCAGTGGACAAATGTTCACCTTCCATGGCCATTGACATGCTGGAGAAGTGTGCTTTTCATGGAACAATCCCAGTTTTAACTGTACCGGGCAGATGGTTGACAGTGTGTATGGCGCTGTGTGAGCGAGCGGTTTGCTGATGTCAACGTTGTGAGCAGAGTGCTTCACAGTTTTTCACAATTCCTGACATTTAAGCCTAGTAACAATCCCCTGTCTTAGGGTAGTTAGGATCACCACTTCATTTTAAGAATGTGAAATGTCAGAATAATAGTAGAGAGAATGATTTATTTCAGCTTTTATTTCTTTCATCACATTCCCAGTGGGTCAGAAGTGTACATACACTCAATTAGTATTTGGTAGTATTACCTTTAAATTGTTTAACTTGGGTCAAACGTTTTGGGTAGCCTTCCACAAGCTTACCACAATAAGTTGGGTAAATTTTGGCCCATTCCTCCTGACAGAGCTGGTGTAACTGAGTCAGGTTTGTAGGCCTCCTTGCTCGCACACGCTTTTTCAGTTCTGCCCACAAATTGTCTATGGGATTTAGGTCAGGGCTGTGTTGTTGGCCACTTCAATACCTTTACTTTGTTGTCCTTAAGCCATTCTGGTATTAATTTACACTTTTCTCACCAAAGTACATTAATCTCTAGGAGACAGAACGCGTCTTCTTCCTGAGCGGTATGACGGCTGCATGTTCCTATGGTGTTTATACTTGCGTACTATTGTTTGTACAGATGAACGTGGCACCTTCAGGCGTTTGGAAATTGCTCCCAAGGATGAACCAGACTTGTGGAGGTCTACAATTTCTTTCCTGAGGTCTTGGCTGATTTCTTTGATTTTCCCATGATGATCATCTGTATGTTGGTTTCTAAGCATGTTACATAATTTCAGGTTGAAGATTAACGCCAAATGGACTTGAACAGAATACTAACTGAGTAGGCTGAATTGACGTAGCATGGTTGGGCTCAAGAAAAGAGGCACTGAGTTTGAAGGTAGGCCTTGAAATACATTCACTAGGTACACCTCCAATTGACTCAAATTATATAAATTAGCCTATCAGAAGCTTCTAAAGCCATGACTTAATTTTCTGGAATTTTCCAAGCTGTTTAATGGCACTGTCAACTTAGTGTATGTAAACTTCTGACCCACTGGAATTATGATGCAGGGAATTATAAGTGAAATAATCTGTCTGTAAACAATTGTTGGAAAAAGTACTTGTGACATGCACAATGTAGATGTCCTAACCAAGAAATTTGTGGAGTGGTTGAAAAACAAGTTTTAATGACTCCAACCTTAGTGTATGTAAACTTCCAACTTCAACAGTACAACCTACCTTTCGTAATATTTCCCCTAATGTTATTAGCCTACCTCCTCTTTCTCTCTCTATTGTTGCTTGATTCCTTCCCCGCTTTCAAAAGTTCAGTGAAATAAGTTTTGTTGTCCTTATCTTCATCATTCTAATGACATCCTTGAATAATATACTGTCGGACTAGAATTAGATACGGAAGGCTTTCACGTCTCTTCACGACGATTGAATGGTTATGGGTCCGAATAATGAACTTCTATAGCCTTCCGCCATCACCCATTCGCTCTTCTTTCAAACTTCCCATGAGTTCTGTTGGCTGCTGTATTTGACATTCAGCAAAAAAAAGAGGTTGTGTGCCTCTTCGAATAGTCTATTGGTACAAGAAATGCTAAACAAATTATGTCCAGCAAGCTGTTCTAATCTAGCTTTTCCTGCATGGGACTCCAAGAGCTATGGGGCGTTTTTTAAGTAGAGAGGCCAACATTTATATTTTTTGGTTCAGTGTAGATCAAAGTGGACTCTCCCTCTAGGGTTGTAATGTAATTTGGCTGCTGTTTTTTGCCTCCTCTGTTCTTTTTCTATCCACTAAAGTAGCAACAAACACTGCAGGTAGTGTATGTACTGAAGAGCACTGGCTATCGATATGTAATTTGTCATAAGCGCCGAATACAACAGGTGTAGGTGTAACAGTACAAATTTAGACCGTCCCCTCGCCCATACCCGGGCGCGAACTAGGGACCTTCTGCACACATCAACAGTCACCCTCGAAGCATCGTTACCCATCGCTCCACAAAAGCCGCGGCCCTTGCAGAGCAAGGGGAACTACTACTTCAAGGTCTCAGAGCAAGTGACGTCACTGATTGAAACGCTATTTAGCGCCCACGCTAACTAAGCTAGCCGTTTCACATCCGTTACACTCACCCCCCTTTTGACCTTCCTCCTTTTTCCGCAGCAACCAGTAATCCGGGTCAACAGCATCAATGTAACAGTACAAATTTAGACCGTCCCCTCGCCCATACCCGGGCGCGAACTAGGGACCTTCTGCACACATCAACAGTCACCCTCGAAGCATCGTTACCCATCGCTCCACAAAAGCCGCGGCCCTTGCAGAGGAAGGGGAACTACTACTTCAAGGTCTCAGAGCAAGTGACGTCACTGATTGAAACGCTATTTAGCGCCCATGCTAACTAAGCTAGCCGTTTCACATCCGTTACATAGGCATTACTGTTAAATGCTTACGTGCCCCTTCCAAACAATACAGAGTTCAAAAGTAAGAAAAATGTGCAAAAAAATTAAAAGGTGTGTACTGGTACCGAGTCAATGTGCAGGGCTACGAGGTAGTTGAGGTTTCTAGGGAGAAATCTCAACTCAATATGAGCTTGTGGGAGACTGCTGGATTCACTGACAGACTTCTCCGTCTTCTTTGTAAACCCAGAGAACACACATTTTTAATCTACAATATCAGCATTGACAGAAAAGTCAAACAGAACATTCCCATTTCTCATTTTAAGCATTGCTTCGACATTCACAGAATTATAGATCCACATACATAATTGTCATCCTTGTTGTGATGATGAGTCATTACAAGGCTATTACCAGTGCCATAGCAATCAATTGGCACAGTATTTTGAGGTTGCATTGGTATTGATTTGTAGGCAACATCTCATCAGTCTTGAGCACTTCTTCCAGTTCATTAGGTTGGCAGCCATAAGGGCCTCCATTTGTTCCGGGAGGTTGGCACCGCCACTCAATTAATCTGTAACTTCTAAGGAATGTGTGTTTAAACAGAGCCAAGGCCACAGGCATCCCTCATCCTCTCCTTGTCCATTTGTCAACATCACAGGGGTTGAGGTTTGGAGGTTTGTGTACAGGCTCCCACACCGCAGCACAATGGGCATTTGTTATGTTACAGCGACTGAGTAGCACTGTATCCGCCATCAGCCAATCGTGGCATCTGTTCCAGAGTGGGCATCATTAGTTTGGAGTTGATTGATTCGCCCAGCAACAACCCTTTTAGTTTTATACGTCATGCTGTCGATGTTAATTGCAATAGGAGCGGTAGAGAAGGGCCAGTTGTGTATTAGTGGAGTGTTTGGTTGTACGCGATGACATGCGGTGTAGTGCCTCAGTAGTGCTTTTACTAGTGTCAACTTATCTATGTTTGTGTGAGTTTGAGTGTCTATGTGTGTGGAAGTTTGTTTTGTATACTGTGCTGTGTACAATTCCTACTCTATTCAGTGTTTTTGGGATACTTTGGGTTCACTTGGAAAGGGATGCAATTGCTTTTTGCAACTTTTTAAGCAGGCAGGCAAGGGGTCTAAAAGTAGGGACTCTGAAGGACATAGCTTTCCTCCCACTGTGCAGCAGTGTGCTTATCATGCAGGCCCGACACTGCCGACACCCATCTGGGATTTCATAGTAATTTACCTCACCAAAACACAGTGCCCACAATTAATTAACAAAGCAGCATGTGCATATTAAAAATCCTGCTAAGACAGAGAGGAGAATGGAAGAATAGAACAGGTATCATTACCATGTAGAATGTCTCTGAGTATAAGTAACTCATTTATATACCGTGTTTGGATATTGAATGCAATGGTTCTTCCTAGAAATGTTTAATTAACACAGCGCTTCAATACATTACATTTGGTTTAATTTGAGGGATAACCAAAAGTGGCTTGTGGGAACATTAGTGCTTTGCTTGAGAGCCCCTAAAGTGTAAGATATTAAATAAATAGTATTATGTTAATAATACTTGCGCTACGTGTACGTTTGCAGTGTGAGCAATCGTAGTTTCGCTTCATTGTACCTTTGAAAAAAGGATGGTTATTTTCTTACACTTTAGTGTCGCTCATTTGGATTTCAGTGTCCAAATGTCTTAAGTGTACATTTAGTTTTTTCGAAGGCCACAGTAATTCCATTAAGTGTTTCTATCAGAATTATTTTGCCATGCCATTATTATAATAACACAACGGAACAGAGGTTAGGAAAAGTCATGATAGCTGATAGCTGAAACGTCATGATAACTGACATGTATAGTCATGTTAATTGCGTCTTAGTCACCTTGTGCTCAATATCTCATACACTTCTGTCAGAATTCTTGTTTCGTTTTAATGGTGTTACTCAGAGACTTTAAATTCAAGGAAGAACATTTTGGTTGGATACACCCTGCTTCCCCTAGCACCAATTTAGACTTGTTTGCTCGTTCTATTTCGCTGAAGCTCTGTCTGCTGCATACATTAGCCCTAAAGAGATATATTAAAATATACTTATACATGATACAACTATATATCTTCTAACCGAGCAACTTGGATGCCTCTTCTTACTGGTTTATTAGTTACATTTCAAGTATTTTTTTCAATATATTTCCTGTCATGCCATCTGGGGTGCTGCAATCTCCGGCTATGGATTTTCTACACTTACTGTCCAATGGTACAGATCTCGCTCTTGAAGCAAAAAAATAAATAAAAAATGCTGTATTTAGAAGAGTTGAAAATCATTGACGTCAAAAAAACATATTGCATAACATTATGTGTGAGTGTGTGAGCGCAGAGCTCTGTAGAGACTGTCAATGTGACCTATTTCATTGAATGTATGAAATACACATGTTTCAGTGATAGCTTTGATGTCATTAAACTATTCATTATATTTTACTGTAATCTGAATTGAATGGTCCAGATAACAGGTAGGATTGTAGTGCCTAAATTACCTCTACAATTATTATCAATGATATCACCATTTTAGTAGTGCCTGTGTCTCTTAGCGGGTGCATGCGTGAAAATCTGATACGTGCGACGTGGTGGGGGACAAGAATCGCTGTTCGCCTCCCCCCATCTCAGTCGCCCGTTGGTGGTTGCCAGGCATTTATCGAAGTGGCGCGGTCGGTATCAATTGCAGTAGCTGTCTTTGCCTCAGCTCTTATCTCTACCTCTCTCCCTCCCACTTTCTTCCATGCACAAGGTTACAATTGAGTATCATCTGCGTTGTCTCAGATTAAGACTCGTTTTGCCGGGATTTTTCCCCCAACTCCTTGTTGCTTACATCAAGCTCTCTCTCAACTTTAAACATCACGACTGAAATTGAATGTATTTTTCTCGGTGGTACTTTGCCGGCTCCGGTCACCTCTCAAAGTCACCTGTGATTGTGTTGTGGTGTAGCAGCTGGTTGATCTGACTGTAGGGCATCATGACTACTGTGAAGGAGACAAACGCACCGAAAACGTCTCAACAGCAAGAGCAGGTAATGATGCGCTTTCTTTCATTCAACCGATGTCATTACTCCCTGTACTGAAAATGTAAATTGCTGTGATTTTTTTTCCTCCAATTTTGTGTGAAGCCTGTAATTCTTTACTATAACGCCACATGAAGCATTATCATAATAGCAGAGACTATTTTGTATACAATTCTCCATCATTTTAAACATTTGGAATTGTTGCAGCGTTCGGCAAGACAACCGGCTCTCACACCAATGTCAGTCACTCATTCTCTGTAATTCAAGGTGATTGCTGTGAGTGAGCATCACTACCCCCACCTTAGCCTAGACTCCATTTAGCCACTTTCAAATCAATTATCGCCATAACGGACACGTGTTACACCGGCTGTGACGCGTTGATACAACCTTAACTTGGCCAGTGCACCGCGATTTACATTAAGCTGGATATGACTTTGAAAAGGCGGGAAATCCTCAGGTAAAATACTTCGAAGTAGCTTATTGCAGGCCACGTTATCAGACAATTGTCCTTTTGTCGTCTGAGTAGTAAGGCCCACATAAACAATACAAGACAAGTTTATTTGTACAGGCATTTGTGTTTATAGTAGATAACTAACCCAGCATTCCAATGTGGTGTGACGGTAAAGTGTATCTTATTTTTGGCTAGGGAATTTAACCTTTTCAGATAATCCACAGTCTAATAAAGTGACAGTGTTGCAACAGGTGATTTGACTTGCCTTTGGAGATATACATGGAATAAATCATTGGATGCATTTTAAAGGCTGATGTATAATGATCTTGCTTTCCACTGAAATGTGTGCTGTAGCCTATCTCAATGCAAAACATTTCAGCACCACTAAAAGGACAGCACCCAATACGAATTTCTGGACCATCAGAGGTAGAGCCTGGGTGGCAGATTTCAGCACCATTCAATGGGCAGCTTCACCAGCACATACTGATCACGGTGCTGTCAACTAGGAATACGTTGCTATGTAAAGAGTGGGACTCATAATTTGGTGATACAGGCCTAGAATGATACTGTTCCATTAGAGCAGGCACTGTAACAGGGGGAGCTTTGGACAGCATCTGTCATTGTCTGGAGTCTCCTGTCTGTACAAAGTACATCTTCTAATATGACAGAAAAGGTGAGAAGGACTCATGGCTGTGTCCCGTAGAGCAGCCAACCTTCACTTGAGCCTCTCACGGCTTTACTCATGTGTAGCATATGACTGTCAAGCTCTGCTAGGGAGGCAAGGAAAGACATCGCACACTCAAAACACACACCTGTCAAACATATACACATAAAACACAGAAATACACACACTTGTCAAATATGTACATGTGTCATGCACATGCTGACACATACACATGCTGACGTGTGTGTGTGTGTGTGCGCGCAGTTGCATTCACGGACAGTGTCATGGTGCTGAAATTATTTGAGCCATAGAGACCAGCCGTAGAGACTGGTTAACCCTTGCTCAAGTGTTTTCCATTAGCGCCGGCTGTTGGCTAATCAGCTGGTTAGAGACTCATTTTCAGCCGGCTACATATTCCACTTCATAGTAACTTAGCTACTTTTCATGTAAAAGTTTAAATTCGCTAGTGCGTTGAGCCCTCTCCCGCTAGAATGAACGATATGCATCTTCTAGTGCAATCTATTGATAGGATAGGCGCCTGTCAGTCACAAAGCGATCGATTTCGGGGTAACGCAGCAGAGAGGAAGAGGTTTCACTCTCGCCAAAAACATTGGGCTTATTTTGGGCCTAAACTTGCTGCCTGCCTTCCAGTCTTTTGGACGACTAGCATTGTTAGGGCAGAGATATGAGCATCTCGTCATTATATACAGATCTCTGGTTGCAGTCGTATTTCTTTACCCAGAGGAGGGAGAGATCATGATGATGCTTGTGAATTTGCACTTCCCATGTAATGTAAGTGATCACAATGAGTCGAAATCCACGATTTAGCTGAATTATTTTCTAACACATTTCACATAGCCAGCAACGCAGAGTCGTGGCGCATAGTAGGCTATTTACTGTGTGTTGATTTGACAACTGAGGAAGGCACAGTGGTGCCAAAACGTTGGTAAATACCCATTAAATTGCTGGAACAGCAACTGTTGACTAGTTCATAATAGGTGTCGAACTAACTGAATAAAGTCGATCTCTTTACCATTCATAAATCATGCAACGTGGTTATATGTCCATGGAATCGTATAGGAAGAAGTAAACCAAAGGATTTCCAAGGTTTCTTTTCCTAGGATGTCGGGGCTTTCCAGACGGACTCTAAAATGAGTGAGTCTCGTCTCGTCAGTTCATTTGGCTCTTTAATTTGCGTACAGTACGCTACTTGTAGGCCTATGCGTTTTGCTGAGGATCTGCAGATAAATTATTAAAACATTAGATGAAGATGGGGAATCATCACTGCCGGAACAATAGGTGGTGGAGAGCCTCATTCTGGTCCAAATAGGATAATTAGGGCCCTCACAAAATCCAGGCATTAGAACAGAATTCAACAATGTTCAAAAATGTATTGACCTGTAGTAGGGAATCAACTAAATGTATTGACCTGTAGTAGGGAATCAACTAAATGTATTGACCTGTAGTAGGGAATCAACTAAATGTATTGACCTGTAGTAGGGAATCAACTAAATGTATTGAAAATGTATTCATTTTCCCAAGTTTATCATAAGCCATGAACAGAATGTATCAATGATTTCTATTTCCTGTAACTTTCTGAAGAGGCAACAAGAATACCCCTGTTTGTGTGTGTGTGTGTGTGCGTGCAGTGCATGCATCTACCACTTTGTGTAGCCATTAGTGATGATTCTAATAAAAACAGGCTTTCCTAAAGGCTTTCCCAAAAATCTTCTCAATTAAATTGAATTATTGGGGCTCCCGAGTGGCGCAGCGGTCTAAGGCGTCACTACAGACCCTGGTTCGATTCCAGGCTTTATCACAACCGGCCGTGATTATGAGTTCTATAGGGCGGCGCACAATAGGCCCAGCGTTGTCCGGGTTAGGGTTTGGCCAGAGTAGGCCGTCATTGTAAATAAGAATTTGTTCCTAACTGACTTAACTAGTTAAATTTAAAAAATGTAAAAAAATGTTAACAACAAAATAGGCTATGCCTTCCTGGCAGAATAATGTCATGATTATTTGCATCAATCCAATGGGTATTTGTTTTCAAAATGCTACCAAAACACCACTAAACAACAGCCTCTTGCTAGGTGCACACTTGAATTAAAGAGTATCTCACCATGCTTAGGACAGGGTCTGAACACCTCCCTCTGCAACTAGATTCTGGACTTTCTGACGGGCCAACCCCAGGTGATGGGGGTAGGCAACATCACCTCCACCATGCTGACCCTTAACACAGGGGCTCCACAGGGGTGTGTGCTTAGTCCCCTCCTGTACTTCCTGTCCACCCACGACTGTGTGGCCACGCACGACTCCAACACCATTGTCAAGTTCGTTGACGACACAACAGTAGTAGGCCTGATCACCGGCGACAATGAGTCAGCCAGGAGGTCAGTGACCTGACAGTGTGGTGCCAGAGCAACAACCTTTCCCTCAACATCAGCAAGACCAAGGATCTGATCATGGACTACAGGAAAGGGGGGGGGGGGGGCACGCCCCATCCACATTGATGGAGCGGTAGTGGAGCAGGTAGACAGCTTCAAGTTCCTCAATGTCCAAATCACTAGGGACTTAAAATGGTCCAAACACACACTCACAGTTGTGAAGAAGGCACGACAGTGCCTCTTCCCCCTCAGGAGGTTGAAAAAGTTTGACATGTGCCGTCAAATCCTGAAACGGTTCTATAGTTGTACCATTGAGAACTTATTAACTGGCTGCATCACTGCTTGGTATGGCAATAGCACTGTCCTCAATCGCATGGCGTTACAGAGTGTTGTGCCGGAAAGTCCAGTACATTATTGGGCAGAGCTCCCAGCCATCCAGTACCTCTATATCAGGCAGGGTGAAAAGAAGGCCCGGAAAAATCACCAAATACCCCAACCACCCAAGCCATAGGCTATTTTCTCTGCTACCTCACGACAAGAGGTACCGGTGCTTCAAGTCTGACACCAACAGGCTCTTGAACAGCTTCTATCCCCAAGCAATATGACTGATAAGTAGCTAACAAAATAGCTACATGGACCGAGTTTACCTTGTATCTTTATTTACCTTTTATTTCAGTATTTGCACTGTCTCTGCATACTCACAGGGCCCTACACACTCACACACACACACACACTGTCACTCCAACACACACAATCACTCACTCCATCATCTGCTCACTCACACATACAGTGCCTTGCGAAAGTATTCGGCCCCCTTGAACTTTGCGACCTTTTGCCACATTTCAGGCTTCAAACATAAAGATATAAAACTGTATTTTTTTGTGAAGAATCAACAACAAGTGGGACACAATCATGAAGTGGAACGACATTTATTGGATATTTCAAACTTTTTTAACAAATCAAAAACTGAAAAATTGGGCGTGCAAAATTATTCAGCCCCATTAAGTTAATACTTTGTAGTGCCACCTTTTGCTGCGATTAAGTCGCTTGCGGTATGTCTCTATCAGTTTTGCACATCGAGAGACTGACATTTTTTCCCATTCCTCCTTGCAAAACAGCTCGAGCTCAGTGAGGTTGGATGGAGAGCATTTGTGAACAGCAGTTTTCAGTTCTTTCCACAGATTCTCGATTGGATTCAGGTCTGGACTTTGACTTGGCCATTCTAACACCTGGATATGTTTATTTTTGAACCATTTCATTGTAGATTTTACTTTATGTTTTGGATCATTGTCTTGTTGGAAGACAAATCTCCGTCCCAGTCTCAGGTCTTTTGCAGACCCCATCAGGTTTTCTTCCAGAATGGTCCTGTATTTGGCTCCATCCATCTTCCCATCAATTTTAACCATCTTCCCTGTCCCTGCTGAAGAAAAGCAGGCCCAAACCATGATGCTGCCACCACCATGTTTGACAGTGGGGATGGTGTGTTGCTTTTACGCCAAACATAACATTTTGCATTGTTGCCAAAAAGTTCAATTTTGGTTTCATCTGACAAGAGCACCTTTTTCCACGTTTGTTGTCTCCCCCAGGTGGCTTGTGGCAAACTTTAACCGACACTTTTTATCGATATCTTTAAGAAATGGCTTTCTTCTTGCCACTCTTCCATAAAGGCCAGATTTGTGCAATATACGACTGATTGTTGTCCTATGGACAGTCTCCCAACTCAGCTGTAGATCTCTGCAGTTCATCCAGAGTGATCATGGGCCTCTTGGCTGCATCTCTGATCAGTCTTCTCCTTGTATGAGCTGAAAGTTTAGAGGGACGGCCAGGTCTTGGTAGATTTGCAGTGGTCTGATACTCCTTCCATTTCAATATTATCGCTTGCACAGTGCTCCTTGGGATGTTTAAAGCTTGGGAAATCTTTTTGTATCCAAATCCGGCTTTAAACTTCTTCACAACAGTATCTCGGACCTGCCTGGTGTGTTCCTTGTTCTTCATGATGCTCTCTGCGCTTTTAACGGACCTCTGAGACTATCACAGTGCAGGTGCATTTATACGGAGACTTGATTACACACAGGTGGATTGTATTTATCATCATTAGTCATTTAGGCCAACATTGGATCATTCAGAGATCCTCACTGAACTTCTGGAGAGAGTTTGCTGCACTGAAAGTAAAGGGGCTGAATAATTTTGCACGCCCAATTTTTCAGTTTTTGATTTGTTAAAAAAGTTTGAAATATCCAATAAATGTCGTTCCACTTCATGATTGTGTCTCACTTGTTGTTGATTCTTCACAAAAAAAATACAGTTTTATATCTTTATGTTTGAAGCCTGAAATGTGGCAAAAGGTCGCAAAGTTCAAGGGGGCCGAATACTTTCGCAAGGCACTGTATGCACATACATTTATACCTACTCTACACACACGCACACCCACTCACTTACAAGCTGCTGCTACTCTGTTTATCTTATATCCTGTTGCCTAGTCACCTTACCTCTAAACATATCTACCTCTATTACTCTAGTATCTCTGCACATGTAAATATGGTATTGTAAATTACTTTTTCAATATTTTCTGTATATAGTATGCTTGCTTCTTACTTTTATTGTGTATTTCTTATTCTCATTTCTCGTGTTTTTTTGTGTTTTTGGCTTTCTAGAAAAACATTGTTATTCATTTTTGCATTGTTGAGTTTTGAGTTTGGAAGAAAGACATTTCACTGTACTTGTGCATGTGACATTGAAACTTGAAACTACACCCCAAAATCTAAATGTCTCATATTTTTTCACAGACCTCAAAAGTGGTCTCCTGATGTGGTTTAAGCATTGTTGTGAACTTAGAACATCCAATTGAGTTGTTTTATCTTTTTTTTAAAGTGTGATTTTGGGAGCAGAAACCTGCAACCTACTTCATTTTGGTTTTGTTTTAATAAAATACATAATTTAAAGAATAAACATATTTTTGGCAATTTATATCTTGCAGTAAAGCTATAAATAAAACTTTAATCTCAAGAGAAGTCAGGTTAAATGTTGAAAAATATTTTATGTTCTCTTACTTAGAAAATTGCCCCGATCATATAGGCCTAGAACTTAACAATATCCAAAACAACTAACAAGACACTGAATTCATACATTTCCAGTCATTTACATTGTAAAGTCGTGTCTTTCTACATAATACCACAACTCATTTTGTGATCTGTAAGGTAAACTCGATAAAAGTATTCAATCATTTCTTTCTGTATTTCTGTATTTCTGAATCAAGGCATTAGAATGTACCAGAGGACACCAAAATAGAGTTTCTGAGGCCTGTGGGTTGTGTGTATGGCCTTGGGGTCTTCTCTAGGGGTGGGATTGGTGTGTATATAAAAACAAACAGGAGAATGAAGACAAGACTAGCCATCACTCAAAAAACAGATGGCAAATATTTTGGGAAGGGGAGAGGAAGGCAGAGTAGAAAATGGTCCTTGATGATGATGGGTTTTGTCTGAAAAGGAATTTTGTTTCTAGAATGTTAACATAGTGTTAGGCATGTGAGCGTTCCCAGATGCGCTTCAGCCCAGCTTAAATAAAAATGGCAAAGTTTTATGCTTGTGTTTCTGGTCACTAGAATCGCCCAGGCCCTAGTGGAGACAGAGTGCTGCTTCAGTGCCTCGCTGATGAAGAACTGGAACGATGACCTCTTACATCGATGTAAATTAACTTTACTTAAAACATAAACACACAGGGGAATGAACACTTTAGGGACTGTAAAACCACCTTCTGCTTTCTTCCACTGGCGATTCAAGGGACCTGCTTGCTTGGTGGTTTTCCATAAACTTGCATAATTTGCATTATAATTAACATAAATACATTAGACAACAGGTTACAACAGCCCAACCATGCTACGTCAATTCAGCCTACTCAGTTAGTATTCTGTTCAAGTCCACTTGGCGTTAATCTTCAACCTGAAATGATGTAACATGCTTAGAAACCAACATACAGATGATCATCATGGGAAAATCTAAAGAAATCTGCCAAGACCTCAGACAAAAAAATTGTAGACCTCCACAAGTCTGGTTCATCCTTGGGAGCAACTTTCAAACGCCTGAAGGTACCACATTCATTTGTACAAACAATAGTGCGCAAGTATGAACACCATGGGACCACACAGCCGTCATACCGCTCAGGAAGAAGACGCGTTCTGTCTCCTAGAGATGGACGTACTTTGGTTAAAAAAGTGCAAATCAATCCCAGAACAACAGCAAAGGACCTTGTGAAGATGCTGGAGGAAACAGGTACAAAGGTATCTATATCCACAGTAAAACGAGTCCTATATCGACATAACCTGAAAGGCCGCTCAGCAAGGAAGAAGCCCCTGCTCCAAAACCGCCATAAAATAGCCAGACTACGGTTTGCAACTGCACATGGGGACAAAGATCATACTTTTTGGAGAAATATCCTCTGGTCTGATGAAAAAAAATAGAACTGTTTGGCCATAATGACCATCGTTATGTTTGGAGGGAAAAGGGGGATGCTTGCAAGCCGAAGAACATCATCCCAACTGTGAAGCACAGGGGGGGCAGATTCATGTTTTGTGGGTGCTTTGCTACAGGAGGGACTGGTGCACTTCACAAAATACATGGCATCATGAGGTTGGAAAATTATGTGGATATATTGAAGCAACATCTCAAGACATCAGTTAAAGCTTGGTCACAAATGGGTCTTCCAAATGGACAATGACCCCAATTATACTCCCAAAGTTGTGGCAAAATGGCTTAAGGACAAAAGAGTCAAGGTATTGGAGTGGCCATCACAAAGCCCTGACCTCAATCCTATAGAAAATGTTGTGGGCAGAACTGAAAAAGCATGCGCGAGCAAGGAGGCCTACAAACCTGACTCAGTTACACCAACTCTGTCAGGAGGAATAGGTCAAAATTCACCCATGTGATGAAAGAAATAAAAGCTGAAATAAATAATTCTCTCTACTATTATTCTGACATTTCACATTCTTAAAACAAAGTGGTGATCCTAACTAACCTAAAACAGGGATTTTTTTTTACCAGGATTAAATGTCAGGAAATGTGAAAATCTGAGTTTAAATGTATTTGGCAAATGTTTATGTAAACTTCTGACTTCAACTGTAACTAGGAGCCTAGAGTAGCCCAACCCGCAGTTTCTGCACCTAATTCGGCAGAAGGTAGTAGCAGGAGGGATGTGGTATAACATACTTTTGATTTGACAGGTACTTGATTTGGGCCCCTGGAATTCACACCTATAAGGATGTGGCTCTAGAAAAGTATATGGAACCTGCAGAATGGCTGTTGATAGTTATCGCATTTTGTTAAAGACATCCATTACTCTTCGTTTCAGACAATACAAGATGTGAGGATCATTGCATCTGTTTAAAGTTGTTTTAATCCGATTATTCCTTAAAACTTAAGCTAAGCGATACAGACAAAAATCCATATTGCGAAATTACCTTAATTTATATGATAACGATAAATAGAACGATAAATTTATAACATTAATGTACAACATAGTTTTATTTATTTGTTATCTTTTAAACTACTATTACTAGTTTGATGGTCGTAGCCATCAATTGTCCCAATAACAATCACCCCATATTAGCAAACGTATTTAATTTCAAACACATCTCTCTAGTATAGGCTACTTATCATAATGAATGATGTCAGCAAAATGCCTGCGATAAGTGATCTGTATGATCGGTGGCGATAATTTTTGGTTTGTCATCCCAGCTCTACTTGAAACCATACAGTATGTCACTGTGTACTTAATCCAAGCACTCAATATGTGTATTCATTGCCACATTTTCACATATTGGTGCATTGTGGAATGTGGTGCTACAGTACCACGGCATTATGCATTCTAGCATTAGTGTGTACCCTTGAGCTTCTTATTCTGCATTTTCTTCCTCGCTGGTTGTACCTATTCAGCAGAACAGCTCCTTAATGGGACTGATAAGCAGCGTGGCTAAATGAACATTTTAAGAGAGAACGAAGCCCGGATTTGACTGCCTCTGGAATAAATAAAGATATATCCCTCCTTTTTTTCCAAGTGCCCCCAAGCTGATAAGTAAAGAGATTATGGATTTAGGAGGGAATTTGTTTCTTGATTTCCCCCACTGTTGTTTGTGCCATAGTTCATAGTAAGGGCAATTAGGAACAATTGAGCCGTGATGTTTGGGGCTAGAGCGGAGATTAGACAGTAGATTGGAATGTGGCCACCACAGCAATGCATCATGATTGTTGTCATGATATAAACACTTCTGGCTGGGGACGCAAGTAAAGCTCAATAGCTTCAAGGGGGACTTTAATAAAGCCATAAATATGAAATGCTTTGACCGCATCTCTCCTTTCTTTCTGCTTCTCTGTGTCCCTGCAGATAAACTAAATGCGACAGCAAGCAGCTTCAAATCTTACTAATAGTTGTCTTAGGCAGAGTATGTGGGTGTGTGTGGGTGGGTGTTTGTGTTGGAGCAGTCTTAGTGTTTTTCTCTCACACATCCTCCTGCAGTACTGCATCTCTGGAGTAATACTGATCTTGTGTAAAACCTCCCCAACAAAGAGGTCAAGCATTTCCTGTCAGGTGTGAAGAAAATATATTTTTGTTATGTTCTAATTGTGTCTCTGGGCTATGTGAAGCATCAGTGATATGCTTATGAAGCCTATTAATCACAATTCAGTGTTTTCATTTAAACCTTCAAGGCCTATGGCATCATAGTGTGGGTTATTCCATTGGAGAAAATTGTGCTACAATTGCAAGTGTTCTTTAGGTATTTAAAAGAGAAACGTAATGACAGGTATCTGTGAAGTAAGATGCCTTGTGTGAGGATAAAATAGTTTTGTTTTGCTAATACTGTAGGTCCTACTAAAGAAAGATATTACAGCGTGCGTTCTGAGCCCTCTCCTGTACTCCCTGTTCACCCACGACTGCGTGGCCATGCACGCCTCCAACTCAATCATCAAGTTTGCAGACGACACTACAGTGGTAGGCTTGATTACCAAGAACGACGAGACAGCCTACAGGGTGGAGGTGAGGGCCCTCGGAGTGTGGTGTCAGGAAAATAACCTCACACTCAACGTCAACAAAACAAAGGAGATAATTGTGGACTTCAGGAAACAGCAGAGGGAGCACCCCCCTATCCACATCGATGGGACAATAGTGGAGAGGGTAGTAAGTTTTAAGTTCCTCGGCGTACACATCACGGACAAACTGAATTGGTCCACCCACACAGACAGCGTCATGAAGAAGGCGCAGCAGCGCCTCTTCAACTTCAGGAGGCTGAAGAAATTCGGCTTGTCACCAAAAGCACTCACAAACTTCTACAGATGTACAATCGAGAGCATCCTGTCGGGCTGTATCACCGCCTGGTACGGCAACTGCTCCGCCCACAACCGTAAGACTCTCCAGAGGGTAGTGAGGTCTGCACAACGTATCACCGGGGGCAAACTACCTGCCCTCCAAGACACCTACACCACCCGATGTCACAGGAAGGCCATAAAGATCATCAAGATCATCACCCCGCTATCATCCAGAAGGCGAGGTCAGTACAGGTGCATCAAAGCAGGGACCGAGAGACTGAAAAACAGCTTCTATCTCAAGGCCATCAGACTGTTAAACAGCCACCACTAACATTGAGTGGCTGCTGCCAACACACTGACTCAACTCCAGCCACTTTAATAATGGAAAATGAAATTGATGTAAAAATATATCACTAGCCACTTTAAACAATGCTACTTAAAATAATGTTTCCATACCCTACATTACTCATCTCATATGTACAGTGGGGCAACAAAGTATTTAGTCAGTCACCAATTGTGCAAGTTCTCCCACTTAAAAAGATGAGAGAGGCCTGTAATTTTCATCATAGGTACACTTCAACTATGACAGACAAAATGAGAAGAAAAAAATCCAGAATATCACATTGTATGATTTTTATGAATTTATTTGCAAATTATGGTGGAAAATAAGTATTTGGTCACCTACAAACAAGCAAGATTTCTGGCTCTCACAGACCTGTAACTTCTTCTTTAAGAGGCTCCTCTGTCCTCAACTCGTTACCTGTATTAATGGCACCTGTTTGAACTTGTTATCAGTATAAAAAGACACCTGTCCACAACCTCAAACAGTCACACTCCAAAAATCCACTATGGTCAAGACCAAAGAGCTGTCAAAGGACACCAGAAACAAAATTGTAGACCAGCACCAGGCTGGGAAGACTGAATCTGCAATAGGTAAGCAGCTTGGTTTGAAGAAATCAACTGTGGGAGCAATTATTAGGAAATGGAAGACATACAAGACCCCTCGATCTGGGGCTCCACGCAAGATCTCACCCCGTGGGGTCAAAATGATCACAAGAATGGTGAGCAAAAATCCCAGAACCACACGGGGGGACCTAGTGAATGAGCTGCAGAGAGGTAAAAAAAAAACAAAGCCTACCATCAGCAAGGGCATTGAAGATGAAACATGGCTGGGTCTTTCAGCATGACAATGATCCCAAACACACTGCCCGGGCAACGAAGGAGTGGCTTCGTAAGAAGCATTTCAAGGTCCTGGAGTGGCCTAGCCAGTCTCCAGATCTCAACCCCATAGAAACTCTTTGGAGGGAGTTGAAAGTCCGTGTTGCCCAGCAACAGCCCCAAAACATCACTGCTCTAGAGGAGTTCTGCATGGAGGAATGGGCCAAAATACCAGCAACAGTGTGTGAAAACCTTGTGAAGATTTACAGAAAACATTTGACCTCTGTCATTGCCAACAAAGGGTATATAACAAAGTATTGAGATAAACTTTGTTATTGACCAAATACTTATTTTCCACCCTAATTTGCAAATAAATTCATTAAAAATCCTACAATGACAATTTTCAGGATTTGTTTTTCTAATTTTGTCTGTCATAGTTGAAGTGTACCTATGATGAAAATTACAGGCCTCTCTCATCTTTTTAAGTGGGAGAACTTGCACAATTGGTGGCTGACTAAATACTTTTTGCCCCACTGTATATGTATGTACTGTACTCTATATCATCTACTGCATCTTTATGTAATACATGTATCACTAGCCACTTTAAACTATGCTACTTTGTTTACATACCCTACATTACTCATCTCACATGTATATACTGTACTCTATACCATCTACTGCATCTTGCCTATGCCGCTCTGTACCATCACTCATTCATATATCTTTATGTACATAGTCTTTATCCCTTTACACTTGTGTGTGTATAAGGTAGTAGTTTTGGAATTGTTAGGTTAGATTACTCGTTGGTTATTACTGCATTGTCGGAACTAGAAGCACAAGCATTTCGCTACACTCACATTAACATCTGCTAACCATGTGTATGTGACAAATAAAATTTGATTTGATTTAGCAAGAAAATAAGATGATAACCACATTCTGTTATTTCGCTTTTGTATAATTTCGTAAACTGCATTTTTTAAATTTGGGAAATATTCAAACTGATTCTTAAAGGGTAAAGGAAAAAGTTTCAGCTTTAGTTTTGATCACTCTTTTATACCCCTTTCACATTACTTATCTGAACTGTGATGGTCTAGTCACGTATCCACAATGGCGCGTATGTGTGTCTCATGTCTCTGTTTGTTTGTCTGGATGTCTGTGAATGTCTGCGGCTTTGTAAAAAAGTGTGTGTGTTTATCTATGCCTGACAGACTTCACCTCAGTTGAGATGCTTTTGTCTGGGCTTATCGACCTCCTGCAATTAAAGCCCAGAGCTGCAGAGGAGGGGTAGCCATGTTCCACAGAACCTCTAATTGGAACGTTGAGCGTTCAGGAGTTAGCCGCCGACCCCAGGTTTCCAGTTGTGACCTTCACACCTCACAGGCAACACTGACAAACAGGGATAAGAGTGAATACTAGTCACTAGCGATAAGTATGTAATTGCTTGTACCAGCAAATGCGAATAAGACAATTGTGCTATTCCTGTTCTGACTTCATTGAAGAGGTTGCCAGGGACTGTTTCTATGTGTTTTCTATGTGTTGCCAGGGACTGTTTCTATATGATGCCAAAAGTCAATTGGAGATCAAATGTTATTTACCTGTTCTATTTTTACCAACATTTACCATCTTGTTCACCTTGGATTATTGTTGGGAGAACAAAGTAGGCCTAGTTACTGTATGCACTTTTCTCTGTCATTAAGTATTGACTAACTATTTAGGGTTTTAGAGGCTGATGCCAGTCCACAGGTGCCACTGTACCGGCATGGCTGCATCTGGCTCAGAAGCAGTAGAATTAGCCTAACATGTAATTCAAACCCCACTGCACATTCTGATGTTTTTGGCCCCCTTAACTTTATGGTGTTATTGTCATGACCGCCCAGGGATACCGTTATCACTCCAAATTGACATGCTGCATTGTTAAGGAGACGTTGGCAGATTTCGGCAAAGGGAGCGTGATGTGAAGTGTTACGCATCATCATCATTTCCCCTTTTAGGAGCGTGCTTTCCTTTTATCAATCACAGATCATTAGATGTTCATTGGCAAGCCACAACTGATTAATTCTCCTTGAAGCCACATCAAAACCAGCGTCTTGGCGGACGGGATTTGGCCAAGTCAAAACATCTCAAACCCCTTTACTTTTTTCTTAGTCAAAATATTGGCAGCTATATTATTTTCTTGCATGGGATATGCTGGTGATCATGCCTGAAATACTGACTTTCATCATGACATTGCCTGGGTTCACTCCAAACCCCCCCAGCAAACTAGCTTCTATAACGATGCTGTAGCTCACAGAATGGTGTTGTACAGACTCACGCACAGACATGTAAAAACACACACACACACACACACACACACACACACAGAGGGAAGAAAATCATGGACTTTTAATTGAGTCTTCCCAATGTTTTATGTGTTACCTCGTTAGATGGTATTGCAAATTAAATAATGCACTCCTCATTCCAGAAAATGAACATTCAGCTTTGTTCTAGCATCAAACGGCATAGAACGCTTGATTTGGGCTTTTGATTTAGCAGTTGTTCAACTGATATAAAAATGTAGTGCAGTGTAATGAACACTGAAAACTGGCTCACCACACCAATATGCTAATTAGTACCTCACGTCTTATTTTCATGGTTGTTTTTTTTTTTACGTTTTTTTTTTGTCTTAGCATAGATTTTCACTGCCCTGTCTTGCATATTATGAGCTGTATCACTGTCACGTTCTGACCTTAGTTCCTTTTTGATGTCTTTAGTATGGTCAGGGTGTGAGTTGGGTGGGCAGTCTATGTTCTTTTTTCTATGATTTGGTATTTCTGTGTTTGGCCTGGTATGGTTCTCAATCAGAGGCAGCACTCAATCGTTGTCCCTGATTGAGAACCGTACTTAGGCAGCCTGTTTTCACCCTTGAGTTATGGGTGATTATTTTCTGTTGAGGGTTTGTATTCTGCACCAGACAGAACTGTTTCGGTCGTTCACTTTGTTGTTTTTGTTCAGTGTTCAATTTCTTTATTAAAAATATGGACATTTACCACACTGTGCATTGGTCCTCACCTTCTTCCATCAACAACGACCGTTACAATCACTCTGTTTCTGAATTCCTGGATTGTGTGCAGTGGGTAGCAATGGGTAGGAGAGAGAAATCACTCAAATGGAATATTAGCTTAATAGAGAGGGCTTGCCATTGTCCTGAGAGTTGTGACATGAAACCTCAATGTGGAATCCTGCAAATAGCACAAATCTTAATGCTTGTGGTTCACATTTAATTTGTGTGGGAATGATGCCTACAGTAACTGCAGCAGAGCAATGCATTTATTTTGATATGTGGGTGGTGTTCATTAGGGCACACCGTAGCAAAACGTTTTGCAGCATAAAACAGATTAAATAGTACCAACCTATTTCCTTAAGTTTCAGAGTTTTCTTCCGCTCCGTGTCTACTGAACACAACTCTGGGCTTTCTTCTTGCTGATAGCCAGGGAAGCTCACTCTGTCCCATTTCCCGCGTTCTCTCCCCTCCCTGGTTGTGTGTTAATAAACTTTTGATACTCAAGTATTTTCTCACAGGTCTTCGGGCTGCTGTCAGTATACAGCTTAATTATAGTGTGACTCTGTACCAAATGAAAAATAGGATTTCTGAGCAAGAGGTGCTCTGATATGAACCTATGTAGTTTCAAATAAGCTCTAAATGAGTTGTAGAAAAAAAAGACTGACAGCCCTGCCTCTATGTCCAGGTTGTCTCCTTTCCTTCCACCCCCTCATGAGCACTGCATGATTGCCACCTATCCAATCCACACCTGTCAGTGGAAAGATAAATCATTTTTGTTGTTTTGATAAGAGGTCCTCTGAGACGCTACAATAAGGCTATTACATGTGTCTATCCCCAAGGATTTACTCAAGAGCAGTAAAAAATATATAATCTTGATTTGGGTGGTAGCTTTATTTCCAGACTTTTGCGCTAAAGCATCCCTGGCAAATTATGTTTAATTTTATGTTTTGTTTACCTCCAAACATTTTTGCAGAGATACAGTAAATATCAAGTCCCCAAAACAGGAGGAGGAAAAGGTGGGTTGGGGTTTTATCTTCACTTGGTCTTCCCACACTCAATGGCAAGTAGAAATAGACAATAGAAAATAGAACCAACTACCTCAGTATGGTGTGGAATTATGGGAGGCTTTGAATGAAGTGAAGTACAGTAGGCGTACACTTGGAAGAGAGAAAACAACAGCCTCAGGGGAGAATAGGGTGTTGGAACCTTGTTGATATCATTCTGTCAATAGAAGATGGAAGAATGTGGGCAGTAAATCCATAGCGCGGCATTGATAGTGCGTGTTCAGACCTGTGATAGGAGAGTGAACTAAACCCTATTAGTGCATTAAGTGTATTGAACAGGGACAATGTCATTGTCTTCACACGCACTAGGTGTCAAGAGAGAGCTTTTAAGTATGGAGTACACTGATTGGCAAGCGAGACATATTTTAGGCATCACAGTGTTTGTGTGTGTGTGTGGTCTAACTTTCTATCCGTTTGAGTCACCAAAAAAAATCTAATTTCGCCGGTTCCCAAAAGGAAATAGGCTATTTTAGGCATAGGGGTTAGGTTTATGGTTAGGGTTAGTTTTAGGGTTAAGGTTAGGTTTAGAGTTAGGAATTAGATCATGGGAATAAAAAATGTTTGGTCACAACGTGTGTGTTTGTGTCGTGCGTGTGTGTGTGTCTCAGTGTGAGGCACAACTTCCCTAATGTCAAGTTTTAATGATTTCTTTCCGTCTCAGTTGCTGGAGGGAGTTTGGAGCATGACACCATTTGACACAGGCGCGGAGGCGGAGCGTGACGTCTAGACCCAAGTGACAAATGTGCACCCTTCCACTTATCAGTCTCCTCTGTTGCTCTCACTTGCCAGCCTTCAAAAGCCACATGGTGATTCAGCAATCAGACTGATTCCAACATGATATAAAATACCACCACCCCTTTTCTGACGATGCTTTTATCACTTCCATTCTGTTAGATTAGCATGTCTCTAATTAGCTCGTCGTCTCTGCTCTTTCCTGATAACGGCTTTGCTCCTCCTACACTATGTTAAAATCAGCTTACGATAACAACACAGCATTTATATTTCATATATGCTATTGGAATCGCGGCCGGCCGCTCATTAAGCAGTCGCCTATGGCGTCAGATTGATGAGGGTGGCATTTTCTGAGCTAAACTGACCAAGATGCACCTCCAACAACAACACATAAAACCTCACATAATTCTGCTCCAAAAAGGGCTTTTTAGGTGAGCGTTGATGCCGCCCTGTGATAAGCAGTGCCCACTTTGTCAAAGACAGGGGCACAAAATATTTTTCTGGTCCATTCCTAGCGTTCCTACAGGGTGCTGTTGGAGAGACTCCTCACTGCGGCGCTCCACCAACGTTCCGTCCAAAAAATAATCCAACATAAATCATGTAACAGATATAAAATATGGAAGAAAGAATGTGGCCTTTTCTGTAGCCTACAGGCGAGAGATAAAATGTATGACAATGTAATGAGCAGATTTCTCCTATCAAATAGTCTAACCTATCAAACATCATACAAGTTTCTCCGATGGCACCCAATCAAATAAAACATGTGCTGTCATATTAGCAAACAACATACAGTATCCTAAAAACAGGACAGGTAAAAGTGAAATGGAAAGTAAAACAATATGGAATGGACAATCACAACTGTTTCAGGAGATTCACTCCATTGTCATGATCAAATCAAATTTATTTATATAGCCCTTCGTACATCAGCTGATATCTCAAAGTGCTGTACAGAAACCCAGCCTAAAACCCCAAATAGCAAGCAATGCAGGTCTAGAAGCACGGTGGCTAGGAAAAACTCCCTAGAAAGGCCAAAACCTAGGAAGAAACCTAGAGAGGAACCAGGCTATGTGGGGTGGCCAGTCCTCTTCTGGCTGTGCCGGGTGGAGATTATAACAGAACATGGCCAAGATGTTCAAATGTTCATAAATGACCAGCATGGTCCAATAATAATAATAAGGCAGAACAGTTGAAACTGGAGCAGCAGCACGGCCAGGTGGACTGGGGACAGCAAGGAGTCATCATGTCAGGTAGTCCTGAGGCATGGTCCTAGGGCTCAGGTCCTCCGAGGGAGAGAAAGAAAGAGAGAATTAGAGAGAGCACACTTAAATTCACACAGGACACTGAATAGGACAGGAGAAGTACTCCAGATATAACAAACTGACCCTAACCCCCCCGACACAAACTACTGCAACATAAATACTGGAGGCTGAGACAGGAGGGGTCAGGAGACACTGTGGCCCCATCCGAGGACACCCCCGGATAGGGCCAAACAGGAAAGATATAACCCCACCGACTTTGCCAAAGCACAGCCCCCACACCACTAGAGGGATATCTTCAACCACCAATTTACCATCCTGAGACAAGGCTGAGTATAGCCCACAAAGATCTCCGCCACGGCACAACCCAAGGCGGGGGGGGCGCCAACCCAGACAGGATGACCACATCAGTGACTCAACCCACTCAGGTGACACACCCCTCCCAGGGACGGTATGAGAGAGCCCCAGTAAGCCAGTGACTCAGCCCCTGTAATAGGGTTAGAGGCAGAGAATGATCAGTGGTTTCAATTTTGTAAATGTCAATTTTTTACAAGCTGATCATAGCTAAAAAGGGTTAGGGTTACTTCTGCATTTCCCGCTTTGTAAACACATTGCAAATAGGCTCACGGTAACTCCTGATAAAGTTGAGGAGCTGATATTCAGAGCTTAAATAGCCAAATTGATTAGTCACAGGAATCAGGACAAAAAAGCTAATGGTGGTCCTACCACATGGATGGGCATTCATAAACTTTCAGGCCGACGTGGTAGGCTACACCCCAGTAAGCATGAGTCGACGTCTTTTGGATGTCCAGACATCTTTTTTTGGCGTTTTACAAATGGTAGGCTTACCACATAGATGGGCATTCATAAAATGTCATTTCAGGCAACACTGTAGGCTACACCTCAGTAAGCACGGACCGACGCCGACACCTTTTGGACATATTTGCCGACCGGCCTTTATTTCACCTTCATGGAAATTGATTTTTGGTCCATTCTGGAGCAAAACTGAACCAATCATAGACGTTTATGTTTGGTTCAGATTTTGTCCG
Organism: Oncorhynchus mykiss; assembly: GCF_013265735.2. Lineage (NCBI taxonomy): Eukaryota > Metazoa > Chordata > Actinopteri > Salmoniformes > Salmonidae > Oncorhynchus > Oncorhynchus mykiss. The sequence continues at coordinate 13,664,755 of NC_048575.1, forward strand.
GTCTGGACCAGCCTTGATTTAACCCATACATAGACTTCTATAAATTACGTCTTTTCAACTTTCATTCGGAACCAAAAAATAAGCCCGATATCAACATCCAGAAAATACGTATTTTTAAAATCCGGAAAAGATGCCTTTTCAACATCCTGGAAAATATATATTTCTAAACGTATGGAAAATATGTATTGTCACCTTTCATTCAGAACCTAAATTGAACCTAACCTCAATGTCTGTTAAATATTTTCTTACTGGGACTATTCTAGTTTTGCAGGGGTTGTATTTTTTGGCCTAGGGCGGCAGAAAGGCAAGGACCGGCCCTGTTTGGAATAATATGCTTTTGGTTGTGTTTATGAAGGTCTTAGGTATCATTAGAATACAAAATAGTTATTATTTGAAATATAATTTGTATTACTCTATGTTAGTATAAATTAGTACATCTGTTGCCGCATGGTCGTGTGGAGCGCATGGAACAGTGGTTATTCTTGGAAAAAGTGATATTTTGAAATAGAGCTCATCTCTTCAATTTTGTTTTATATGGTAAGTGTTTTGGAAACCTCAGATTGCTCTTAAAATGTCTTACCTGCATGTGACTCTGTAGGAGGATTTGAAGAAGTCACTTGTTGGCTCTCCGCTCCTCTTAAAACTGCTTGCAACACAATTTCTGTTAGTGATTTGAAAATTATAGCAACATAATTTACTAATTAAGTATACTTATTTAGGAAAACTCAAGGATGGGGTCGAGGGCATGACTTTATACATTTTGAGTCAAAATGACTCACTCTGCCTTTCTATACTGAACAAAAATATAAACGTGACATGCAACCATTTCAAAGATTTTACTCAGTCAATTTAAATAAATTCATTAGGTCCTAATTTATGGATTTCACATGACTAGAATACAGATATTCATCTGATACATTAAAACAAGATAGGGGAGAGGATCAGAAAACCAGTCAGTATCTGGTGTGACCACCATTTGCCTCATGCAACACGACATACTCCTTCGCATAGAGTTGATCAGGCTGTTGATTGCGTCCTGTGAAATGTTGTCCCACTCTTCATTAATGGCTGTGCGAAGTAGCTGGATATTAACGAGAACTGGAACACGCTGTCGTACACGTCGATCCAGATCATCCAAAACATACTCAGTAAGTGACATGTCTGGTGAGTATGCAGACAATGGAAGAACTGGGAAATTTGTGTACAGATCCTTGAGACATGGGGCCATGCATTATCATGCTGAAACATGGGTTGATGACAGTGGATGAATGGCATTACAATGGGCCTCAGGATCTCGTCACGGTATCCCTGTGCATTCAAAAGTTGGCATTGACAAAATGCAATTATGTTCTTTGTCCATAGCTTATACCTACCCATACCATAACCCCATCACCACCATGTGACACTGTTCACAACGTTGACATCAGCAAACCGCTCGCCCACTTGACTCCATACACGTGGTCTGCGGTTGTGAGGCCTGTTGGAGGTACTGCCAAATTCTCTATAATGACATTGGAGGAAACTTATGGTAGAGAAATGAACATTAAATTCTCTGGCAACAGCTCTGGTGGACATTCCTGCAGTCAGCATGCCAATTGCACGCTCCCTCAAAACTTGAGACATCTGTGGCATTGTGTTGTGTGACAAAACTGCACATTTTAGAGTGGCCTTTTATTGCCCCCAGTACAAGGTGCACTTGTGTAATGATCATGCTGTTTAATCAGCTTCTTGATCTGCCACACCTGTCAGGTGGATGGATTATCTTGGCAAAGGAGAAATGTTCATTAACAGGGATGTAATCAAATTTGTGCAATTTTTTTTGAGAATTAAGCTTTTTGTCCTTATGGAACATTTCTGGGATCTTTTATTTCAGCTCATGAAACATGGGAGTTTATTTATTTATTTATTTATTTCATTTATATTTTTGTTCAGTGTAGATTAATTCTACTCCTCTCTACTGCAAATGTTCATGTTTTCTTGTAATAGGGTCCATCTAGGGAGTTTCAAGAGTAGCTGTTCAGTTTTTCCAAACAGTTTCTCAGCCGACATCATTAGCCTATATGTGGAAAATGGCTTCTATCGTCATTTACAGATGCAGGATCTTAAGTTTAGCATTTTCTCACAGCAGGAAAACAATCCTGCAGAAACAGGAAATGTGAATTATTATTGTGTTAATTATAATTAATGGACATTTTTGTAGGGGTTGATAAATGTTTAGTTAGGACAAATAAAGTCTGACGTTTTAAAGTGGAAATTACAAATTCAGAATCCTTTTTAAAAATGACACAGTACAAGTTAGCTTTTCTTGCTGTGAATGGACATTTCCTGCTACAACAGGGTGATCAAATTAAGATCCTACATCTGTAGAGTCTCTGAGCGTGCCACTTCTGATAGCCAAGTGAAGAGGAATACTAGGAGGGTGGCATACATATTTATTGAAGAGCTTTCATGAGGTTCACATGAAATTAAAAGGCTTAGAGTCATGTTCTGAATTCAGAATGAATGAATAAATTATATTAATAACTGAAATACGTTCCAACCATGGATAAGTGAAATACCGAAACAAATATTTGAAAGAGAACCTTGAATAGGTTTTTGGACATGATCTCATTTTTAATTAATCCATTCCAGAGCAGTCTGTGCCTTACGAAGAACATGCCATTGCATTTGAAACACTGTAAAGAAATGCACATTTCTCAAACTACCTTCTACAGCACTCCAAGCAATATTTCCCACAGGACAGATGATACATGTTTTGCATTTGATCAACTTGCCCCTCTGGCACGAGTCCAGGCTTTGTTTTGGATGTGCATTTTATGGCGAGAGGATGGAGAGAGATGGACAGAGAGATGGAAGGGAGCAATAAAGAATGAATAGACCGACCCAATGAAGAAGTAGAAGAAGTATTTCTGAACTCTGTTGTTAATTATTGATATGGTTATAGACTACTTCCTGGTCACTTGACACCGAAGATTTTCTCAGCCCTCCTCCTGAAGTTCACTTGGTCCGCAGTGCTAAAAGCCTCACTATGCCTTGCTTCGACTGCCCAGCTCACCAGATTAGGTTTTCTCTCAGCTATGGCTGTCAGGCCCACACACTCCAGACGGATCACACTTGGAATGAACTTTGCTTTGAAAGATCGTTATTTTCCAATGGGAATGAATGCTGTGCGTATACTCTGGTTTATTTCAGTATTGGTGCAGTATACAGATAGTGGAATAAAGGACTAGGTGTCACCATAGGCATTGCAGATTTACTGAACTGACTGATGAGCAGTGTTTGCAAATGCTCTAGTGTTTTCAAGTACCCCTTTGTATGCTGGTTTATGCGTCAGTTCAATGGTTTACGTGCATTTCAAGGACAACAATTTATCAACGTGAACACTCTTATGGTAAAGTTCTGTGGAAACGGTACAATAGCAGTTCAGGATTTCGAACCAATAACAGGGTTGATTAACGTTGTTTATTTGCCCACTCATCTAAGAATATTGTAGCAAACAGTGACAGTGCAACACCCCGTGTCTCCCAGCCTGTAACCACTACTCCAATAGGGTTATCTATTAGGGGAGAACATAACTTGCTTACTACCTAGGCAAGGGGTTGCTTTAACAGTTGGGTTAGCTAAGTATTTCCAATAGATACTGTAGGTCTCCATAGCAAAGTGACTCATCCTTCCTGCGACGCCCACAGATCACAGCAGGGTTAACTCGCTCCCAGGACCCGCTCGATTCTTATTGGATGGTAATGGTGTCTGAGATACTCAGCAGGTGGCTCAATAAACTCCGGTAATAGAGCAATTATTCTCAAACAAAAGGTCACCTCAGGCGTGACGACATCCCTGGCAATCAATAAATCCCCCAATTATGATGGAACAGGGCTTGACATTAACTTTTTTAGCCACTTGTCCTCTGGACAGGTAGGACTGATTTGTGTACTTGTCCAAAAGCTCAAGTCAAAAAATGGTGTTGTATGATCCCAGTGATGGAAAACCTACCCAGTAAAATACTACTTGAATAAAAGTATTTAGTTTTAAATATACCTACAGTTGAAGTCGGAAGTTAACATACACCTTAGCCAAATATATTTAAGCTCAGTTTTTTACAATTCCTGACATTTAATCCTAGTAAAAATTCCCTGTTTTAGGTCAGTTAGGATCACCAATTTATTTTAAGAATGTGAAATGTCAGAATAATAGTAGAGAGAATGATTTATTTCAGCTTTTATTTCTTTCATCACATTCCCAGTGGGTCAGAAGTTTGCATACTCTCAATTAGTATTTGGTAGCATTGCCTTTAAATTGTTTAACTTGAGTCAAACGTTTCGGTAGCCTTCCACAAGCTTCCCACAATAAGTTGGGTGAATTTTGGCCCATTCCTCCTGACAGAGCTGGTGTAACTGAGTCAGGTTTGTAGGCCTCCTTGCTCGCACACGCTTTTTTCGTTCTGCCTTTCTTCCGTTCTCAAATGTTCTATAGGTTTGAGGTCAAGGCTTTGTGATGGCCACTCCAATACCTTGACTTTGTTGTCCTTAAGCCATTTTGCCACAACTTTGGAAGTATGCTTGAGGTCATTGTCCATTTGGAAGACCCATTTGCGACCAAGCTTTAACTTCCTGAATGATGTCTTTATATGTTGCTTTAATATATCCATTTCATTTTCCTTACTCATGAAGCCATCTATATTGTGGAGTGCACCAGTCCCTCCTGCAGCAAGCACCCCCACAACATGACGCTGCCACACCTGTGCTTCACGGTTGGGATGGTGTTTATCAGCTTGCAAGCCATCATCATCCTTTTCCCTCTAAACATAACGATGGTCATTATGGCCAAACAGTTCTATTTTTGTTTCATCAGACCAGAAGACATTTCTCCAAAAAGTATGTTCTTTGTCCCCATGTGCAATTGCAAACCGTAGTCTGGCTTTTTTTATGGCGGTTTTGGAGCAGTGACTTCTTCTTTGCTGAGCAGCCTTTCAGGTTATATCGATATAGGACTTGTTTTACTGTGGATATAGATAATTTTGTACCTGTTTTTTCCAGCATCTTCACAAGGTCCTTTGCGGTTGTTCTGGGATTGATTTGCACATTTCTCAAGCATTCTCAAGTTTCCAAAACACTTACCATATCTCAAGTACGTTCATCTCTAGGAGACAGAACAAGTCTCCTTCCTGATCGGTATGATGGCTGCATGGTCCCATGGTGTTGATACTTGCGTACTATTGTTTGTACAGATGAAGGAGGTACCTTCAGTCGTTTGAAAATTGCTCCCAAGGATGAACCAGACTTTTCTTGGCTGATTTCTTTTGATTTTCCCATGATGTCAAGCAAGGAAGCACTGAGTTTGAAGTTAGGCCTTGAAATACATCCACAGGTACACCTCCAATTGACTCAAATGATGTCAATTAGCCTATCAGAAGCTTCTAAAGTCATGACATCATTTTATGGAATTTTCCAAGCTGTTTAAAGGCACAGTCAACTTCTGACCCACTGGAATTGCGATACAAATTACTTATTTGTAAATAATGTCTAAGTGAAATAATTATGTCTAAGTGAAATAATCTGTAAACAATTGTTGGAAAAATTACTTGTGTCATACACAAAGTAGATGTCCTAATCGACTTGCCAAAACTTTGTTTGTTAACAAGGAATTTGTGGAGTGGTTGAAAAACTAGTTTTAATGACTCCAACCTAAGTGTATGTAAACTTCCGACTTCAACTGTACCTATGAAAAGTAAATGAAACTGCAAAAATATACGTAAGTATCAAAAGTAAAAGTAAACAATTTCAAATGGCTTATATTATACCAAATGACACAATGTTCTTGTTTTTAATCTACATATAGCCAGGGGCACACTCCAGCACTCAGACATAATTTACAAATGAGTAATTTGTGTTTGCTGAGTCCACCAGATCAGAAGTAGTGGAGATGACAGGGACGTTCTCTTGATAAGTGTGGGAATTAGACAATTTTCCTCTCCTGTTAAGCATTCAAAATGTAATGAGTACTTTTGGGTGTCAGAGAAAATGTACTTAAGTAGTTCTTTAAAGTGTTTTTACATAAGTATTTTATACCACTGCCTAGTAAGTATTTGATATTTTAAGACTAGCATCTCGGAGTTGCCTCTTCACTGTTTACGTTGAGACTGGTGTTTTGGGGGGTACTATTTAATGAAGCTGCCAGTTGAGGACTTCTAAAGCATCCGTTTCTCAAACTAGACACTAATGTAATTGTCCTCTTGCTCAGTTGTGCACCGGGGCCTCCCACTCCTCTTTCTATTTTCTATACTTCATTAGCCAGTTCTGTGAAGGGAGTAGTACTTAGTGCTGTACGAGATCTTCAGTTTCTTGGAAATTTCTCGCATGGAATAGCCTTCATTTCTCAGAACAAGAATAGACTGATGAGTTTCAGAAGAAAGCTCTTTGTTTCTGGACATTTTGAGCCTGTAATCGAACCCACAAATGCTGATGCTCCAGATACTCAACTAGTCTAAAGAAGGCCAATTAAATTGCTTCTTTAATCAGGACAACAGTTTTCAGCTGTGGTAACATAATTGCAAAAGTGTTTTGTAATGATCAATTAGCCTTTTAAAATGGTAAACTTGGATTAGCTAAAACAACGTGCCATTGGAACACAGGAGTGATGGTTGCTGAAAATGGGCCTCTGTACGCCTATGTAGATATTCCATAAAAATCTGCCGTTTCCAACTACAATAGTCATTTACAACGTTAACAATGTGTAACGGTTTTCGTCCTCCTCTTCTGAGGAGGAGTAGGAAGGATCGGACCAATGCGCAGCGTGGTAAGTGTCCATAATATAATTTTTATGAAATATAACTGAACACAGAAAACAAAGGAATAAGAGAATAAATGGAAACCGACACAGTCCCGTATGGAGCAAACACTGACACGGAAAATAATCACCCACAACCAACATGGGGAAAACAGGCTACCTAAGTATGATTCTCAATCAGAGACAACGATCGACAGCTGCCTCTGATTGAGAACCATACCAGGCCAAACACAGAAATACAACGTAGAAAAAAGAACATAGACTACCCACCCCAACTCACACCCTGACCAAACTAACACAAAGACATAATAAAGGAACTAAGGTCAGAACGTGACACAATGTGTACCCTGTATTTCTGATCAATTTGATGTTATTTTAATGGCCAAAATATTTGCCAAGTACATTTCTAAATGACCCCAAACGTTTAAATGGTAGTGTATGTCTGGTGGGGTAAGTGTGTGTGTGTCAGAGCTCTGTGTAAGTTGACTATGCAAACAATTTGGGATTTTCAACATATTCATGTTTCTTATAAAAAGAAGAAGTAATGCAGTCAGTCTCTCCTCAACTCTTAGCCAAGAGAGACTGGCATGCATAGTATTTATATGAGCCCTCTGATTACAATGAAGAGCAAGACTTGCTGCTCTGTTCTGGGCCAGCTGCAGCTTAACTACGTCTTTCTTTGCAGATCTCGACCACACGTTGGGACAATAATCAAGATAAGACAAAACTAAAGCCTCCAGGACTTGCTGTTGGAGTGTGGTGTCAAAAAAGCAGATTATCTCTTTATTATGGACAGACCTCTCCCCATCTTAACAACCATTGAATCTATATGCTTTGACCATGACAGTTTACAATCTAAGGTAACGCAAAAGAAAGTAATGTAGTCTCCTCAACTTGTTCAACAGCTACACCATTCATGACCAGATTCAGCTGAGGTCTAGAACTTAGGGAATGATTTGTACCAAATACAATGCTCTTAGTTTTAGAGACGTTCAGGACCAGTTTATTACTGGCCACCCATTCCAAAACAGACAGCTACTCTTTAAGGGTTTCAATGACTTCATTAGCGGTGGTTGGTGATGCATATGTGGTTTAATCATCAGCATACATGGACACACATGCGTTGTTTAACCTGTTTGGGATAGGGGGCAGCATTTTCACGTTTGGATGAAAAGCGTGCCCAGAGTAAACTGCCTGCTCCTCAGTCCCAGTTGCTAATATATACATATTATTAGTATATTTGGATAGAAAACACTCTGAAGTTTCTAAAACTGTTTGAATGATGTTTGTGAGTATAACAGAACTCATATCGCAGGCGAAAACCTGAGAAAAATCCAACCAGGAAGTGGGAAATCTGAGGCTTGTAGTTTTTCAACTCTTGGCCTATTGAAAACACTGTGTCTATGGGGTCAAATTCCACTAGAAGGCTTCCACTAGATGTCAACAGTCTTTAGAACCTTGTTTCAGGCTTCTACTGTGAAGGAGGGGAGAATGAGGGCTCTTTGAGTCAGTGGTCTGGCAAAGTGCCATGATCTCCTGAAGCGCGTTCACGTGAGAGTTAGCTTGATTTCCATTGCATTTCTGAAGACAAAGGAATTCTCCGGTTGGAACATTATTGAAGATGTATGATAAAAACATCCTAAAGATCGATTCTATACTTCGTGTGACGTTTCTACGGACTGTAACGGAACTTTTTGACTTTTCGTCTGCTCGTGCGTCATGAATTTGGATTACTGAACTGAACGCGCTAACAACAAGGATCAAACATTTATTGTGGAACTGGGATTCCTGGGAGTGCATTCTGATGAAGATCATCAAAGATAAGTGAATATTTATAATGTTATTTCTGACTTATTTTCAATAACGGCCTAGGAACGGTGGATTAACTGCCTTGTTCAGAACGACAGATTTTTACCTTGTCAGCTCCGAGATTCAATCTTGCAAACTTACGGTTAACTAGTCCAACGCTCTAACCACCTGCCTCTCATTGCACTCCACGAGGAGCCTGCCTGTTACGCGAATGCAGTAGAAGCCAAGGTAAGTTGCTAGCTAGCATTAAACTTATCTTATAAAAAACAATCAATCAATCATAATCACTAGTTAACTCCACATTGTTGATGATATGACTAGTTTATCTAGCGTGTCCTGCGTTGTATATAATCGATGCAACGCAGGGGATGATTTAACAAAAGCGCATGGTTAGGTAAGACTGTTGTTGCTTCAATGTGTACCTAACCATAAACACCAATGTCTTTCTTATAATAAATACACAGAAGTGTATATATTTTTAAACCTGCATATTTAGCTAAAAGAAATCCAGGTTAGCAGGCAATATTAACCAGGTGAAATTTTGTCACTTCTCTTGTGTTCATTGCACACAGAGTCAGGGTATATGCAAAAGTTTGGGCAGCCTGGCTCATTGCAAACTAATTTGCCAGAATTTTACGTAATTATGACATAACATTGAAGGTTGTACAATGTAGATAAAATACCGAACGGTTCCGTATTTCACTGAAATAATAAACGTTTTGTTTTCGAAATGATAGTTTCCGGATTCGACCATATTAATGACCAAAGCCTCATATTTCTGTGCGTTATTATGTTAGAATTAAGTCTATGATTTGATATTTGATAGAGCAGTCTGACTGAGCGATGGTAGGCAGCAGCAGGCTCGTAAGCATTCATTTAACCTGTCTACGATACTGGTTCCCAATTGGGAATCACCCCTCCCACGTGCAGCTGAAACGGTGGCGCATGGAACGCAAAAATATTCTTAAAAATATTTAACCTCCACACATTAACAAGTCCAATAGCTCAAATGAAAGATAAACATCTTGTTCATTTAGCCAGCAAGTCAGATTTCTAAAATGTTTTACGGCGAAAACATAGCACATATATATGTAAAACCACCACCAGACACAGCTCATTTCAATAGCCAAAACATGCAATCAACAAACGCAGGATTAAAAAATAAATCGCTCACTAACCTTTTGAAAATCTTCATCAGATGACAGTAATATGACATATTACACAGTACATATTTTTTTTTTTCAATAATATGCCATTTATATCCATAAATGTCCATTTACAGTGAGTTCACCTTCAGAAATTACTCAAAAACGCCCGCAGGAAATCTATGTAGCGCGGCAAGATAACGTAAAATAGACATCATAAACTTTGACTAAATATACATGTTCTACATATAGTTAGAAAGATACACTGCTTCTTTATGCAACCGCTGTGTTAGATTTATTTTTAACGTTACAGAAATCGCACACTATTCCATATTGTGAGACAGCGCTCAGTTCCAAGCTACATTTCCACGTAATGTTGGAGTCAACAGAAACACAGATTTAAGCATAAATATTCCCTTACCTTCGATGGTCTTCGTTCAGAATGTTCTGGAAGGCTTCATACTTACCCAATACATCGTTTGGTTTCAAGTCTTGCGTCTTTGTATTAGCTACTGCTAATAACATCAGCTGAAATGCACCCAAAACGTCCTCTGGTCCGGATAAGTTGCGCATCAAAACTTCAAAATTACACATTATATGTCGACTAAACAGGTCAAACTAAGTGCAGAAGCAAGCTTTATGATGTTTTAGACGTGCAAAACAAACTTCAATTCAATCGCCCATCGTCTGCCCTTCTCTTCAGTGCTGGAAACAAAGGAATGACTGTGACCAATTCGCGCCCATACGCACAGCCTATTCTCTCGTGGCACGCACTAATTTCACTCCCATAGGGTCAATTCTCGCGCGATTTGAACGGTTTGAAGCTCTAATGAAAGAGGACATCTAGCGGAAGAGATAGAAAGTGTCCGCAGAATCATAGCTGGTTGGGAAGGGTGGGGGCCATGACGTCAAAGTTGCTCCAACTTTCATGGCCACAAAAACTAGTTTGGAAGAATGCCTGCCCTGTGAGTTCTGCTATACTTACAGACATAATTCCAACGGTTTTAGAATCTTTAGAGTGTTTTCTATCCAATAATAATTTTTATTTGCATATATTAACAATTTTTGACAGATTTTTTTTCCAGTTTACTAGGGGTACCCAATCTCTCCAAAGGGGGCGTATGTCTGCCATATCCTCAACAGGTTTTAAACAGAACTTTTGTGCGTTTTGCCAGCAGCTCTTAGCAAGCACAGCGCTGTTTATGACTTCAAGCCTATCAACTCCCGAGATTAGGCTGGTGTAACCAATGTGAAATGGCTAGCTAGTTAGCAGGGTGCGCGCTAATAGCATTTCAATCGGTGACTTCACTCGCTCTGAGACTTGGTGTGGTTGTTCCCCTTGCTCTGCATGGGTAACGCTGCTTCGAGGGTGGCTGTTGTCGATGTGTTCCTGGTTCGAGCCCAGGTAGGGGTGAGGAGAGGGATGGAAGCTATACTGTTACACTGGCAATACTAAAGTGCCTATAAGAACATCCAATAGTCAAAGGTATATGAAATACAAATGGTACATTGAAGTCTCATGTTAAAAGGAACCACCAACTTGCATATGTTCTCACGTTCTGAGCCAGGAACTTAAACGTTAGCTTTCTTACATGGCACATATTGCACTTTTACTTTCTTCTCCAACACTTTGTTTTTGTAGTATTTAAACCAAATTGAACATGTTTCATTATTTATTTGAGGCTGAATTGATTTTTATTGATGTATTATATTAAGTTAAAATAAGTGTTCATTCAGTATTGTTGTAATTGCCATTAATACAAATACATTTTTAAAAATCGGCCGATTATTCGGTCTCAAGCTTTTTTTGGTCCTCCAACAATCGGTATCGGAGTTGAAAAATCATAATCGGTCGACCTCAAATAATACATATGCACTTTATCGAACAAAACATACATGTATTGTGTTACATGATGTCCTATGAGTGTCATCTGATGAAGATCATCAAAAGTCAGTGATTAATTGTATCTATATTTCTGCTTTTTGTGACTCCCCTCTTTGGCTGGAAAAATGGCTGTGTGTGTTTTTATGACTTGGCTCTGACCTAACATAATCATAAGTTGTGCTTTCGCTGTAAAGCCTTTTTGAAATCGGACACGATCGGTAGATTAACAAGAAGTTTCTTTAATTTGGTGTATTGCACTTGTTAATGTATGAAAGTTACGTATTTCAAAAAAATATTTTTGAATTTCGCGCTGCCTTTTCAGTGGAATGTTGTCGATGGGTGCCGCTAGGCCGTAAGTGGCAGGTCATTGTTAAAAATAGAAAAGAGTAGAGGGCCTAGAGAGTTGCCCTGCGTTACACCACACTTTACATGTTCGACATTGGAGAAGCTTACATTAAAGAAAACCCTCTGAGTTCCATTAGATAGATATCTGTGAATCCACGATATGGTTGAGGTTGTAAAGCCATACCACATACGTTTTCTCAACAACAGGTTATGGTCAATAATACAAAGGCTGCACTGAAATCTAACAATACAGCTCCCACAATCTTCTTATTATCAATTTCTTTCAACCAATCATCAGTAATTTGTGTCAGTGCATGACATGTTGAGTGCCCTTCTCTATAAGCATGCTGAAAGTCTGTTGTTAATTTGTTTACAGAGAAATAGTATTGTATTTGGTCAGACACATGCGTACACACATGATAACATGCGTACTATACACACAATGATGTTGTGTTGTGGATATGTGGTCGTCGAGTAGGAGCCTGAATGCACACACTTGTGTGTTGTGAAATCTGTTATGAATGTAAGGTTTTTAAAATTGTATAACTGCCTTCATTTTGCTGGACCCCAGGAAGAGTAGCTGCTGCCTTGCCAGCAGATAATGAGGATCCATAATAAATACATATACAAATTTGGTCAAACACATTTTTTTCCAACAGTTTGCTAAGAGCTGGCAGCAAGCTGATATGTCTGCTGTTAGAAGCCGTAAATGTCGCTCTACCACACTTGGGTAGCGAAATTACTTTCATTAGAAGTTGTCAATGCCAGGAGATTTGACATTATTGATCGCTAATAATATTTTTACACCTCTCCCACACTAACCTTACAAAATTCTAACTTGCAATGCTTTTCTTTCATTATTAGTTTTTTTATGCATGAGTACGACTGTTCACTGTTTGTTTTTGGCAATTCCTGCCTATGTTTTCCCACTTTGCTAATTAAAAAACCCTTCAAATAATTGGCAACATCAAATGGTTTTGTGATGAATAAGCCATCTGATTTGATGAAAGATGGAGTTGAATTCAAGTTGTTTCAATCATTCTTTATATAATTGATCTTGGCTTCATAATACAGTTTCTTCTATTTTTTGTTGAGTTTAGTCAAATAAATCAGCCAGTCAGATTTATTAGGCAATCTTTTTGCCCCATCTCTTTCAACCATACAGTTTTTCAATTCCTCATCAACCCATGGAGCCTTAACAGTTCTAACAGTCTATTTCTTAACAGGTGCTTGTTTATCAATTATTGGAAGAAGCAATGTCATAAATTCATCAAGTGCTGCGTCTAGATGCTCCTTATTAATCATATCAGACCAACAAAGATTTTTTTTACATCATCCACATAAGAGTCACAGCAAAATATTTTGTGTGATCTCTTATACACTATTTTAGGCCCAGATTTTGGAACTTTGGCTTTCCTGTTTATAGCCAATGTATTGTGATCACTGCATCCAATGGGTATGGATACTGCTTTAGAACGAACTTCTACAGTATTAGTAAAAATGTGATTGATAATTGTGGATGGTGTTGTTCCTGTAGTGTTTGCAAACACCCTGGTAGGTTGATTCATAATCTGAACCAGATTACAGGTACTGGTTACAGTGAGAAGCTTCCTCTTGAGTGGACAGCTTGATGCAAACCAGTCAATATTCAGGTCCCCAAGAAAGTAGACCTCTCTGTTTACATCACATATGCTATCAAGCATTTCACACATATTATTTAGATACTGACTGTTAGCACTTGGTGGCCTATAGCAACACCCCAAAAGAAAAGCCTCTAGAAGTTCCAGGTGAACCTGCAACACCAACACTTTAATGACACTTGACATAAGGTATTTTCTAAGCATTACATGGATATGGCTCTGAATATATACATAAAAAGCTCCCCCATAAGCATTTCTGTCTCTTCTATTGATGTTATATTGTTGTATTGCTACTGCTGTATCATCAAATTAATTATCTAAATGAGTCTCTAATATATTAATGTTATCTGATGTTAGCAAGTTATTGAGTTCATTAACCTTATTTCTAAGGCTATTAATATGTATTTATATGGGCTATTTTCAGCCCTTCCCTGGGTAGCTTATCAGAGATAGACATAATATGGAAAAGAGCAAACAAAGCAAGAGAACAAAATATACATTCAGCAGTCCATTGACCAATATGTGTGTGTGTGTGTGTGTGTGTGCTGCAGGTTTGAAGCTACGAACCCATAGGCTTGGCTCTCTCATCCCTTCCAGGCTTTTGGGAGGGAGATACAGTGCCTTGCGAAAGTATTCGGCCCCCTTGAACTTTGCGACCTTTTGCCACATTTCAGGCTTCAAACATAAAGATATAAAACTGTATTTTTTGTGAAGAATCAACAACAAGTGGGACACAATCATGAAGTGGAACGACATTTATTGGATATTTCAAACTTTTTTAACAAATCAAAAATTGAAAAATTGGCCGTGCAAAATTATTCAGCCCCCTTAAGTTAATACTTTGTAGCGCCACCTTTTGCTGCGATTACAGCTGTAAGTCGCTTGGGGTATGTCTCTATCAGTTTTGCACATCGAGAGACTGACATTTTTTCCCATTCCTCCTTGCAAAACAGCTCGAGGTGAGGTTGGATGGAGAGCATTTGTGAACAGCAGTTTTCAGTTCTTTCCACAGATTCTCGATTGGATTCAGGTCTGGACTTTGACTTGGCCATACTAACACCTGGATATGTTTATTTTTGAACCATTCCATTGTAGATTTTGCTTTATGTTTTGGATCATTGTCTTGTTGGAAGACAAATCTCCGTCCCAGTCTCAGGTCTTTTGCAGACTCCATCAGGTTTTCTTCCAGAATGGTCCTGTATTTGGCTCCATCCATCTTCCCATATATTTTAACCATCTTCCCTGTCCCTGCTGAAGAAAAGCAGGCCCAAACCATGATGCTGCCACCACCATGTTTGACAGTGGGGATGGTGTGTTCAGGGTGATGAGCTGTGTTGCTTTTACGCCAAACATAACGTTTTGCATTGTTGCCAAAAAGTTCAATTTTGGTTTCATCTGACCAGAGCACCTTCTTCCACATGTTTGGTGTGTCTCCCAGGTGGCTTGTGGCAAACTTTAACCAACACTTTTTATGGATATCTTTAAGAAATGGCTTTCTTCTTGCCACTCTTCCATAAAGGCCAGATTTGTGCAATATACGACTGATTGTTGTCCTATGGACAGAGTCTCCCACCTCAGCTGTAGATCTCTGCAGTTCATCCAGAGTGATCATGGGCCTCTTGGCTGCATCTCTGATCAGTCTTCTCCTTGTATGAGCTGAAAGTTTAGAGGGACGGCCAGGTCTTGGTAGATTTGCAGTGGTCTGATACTCCTTCCATTTCAATATTATCGCTTGCACAGTGCTCCTTGGGATGTTTAAAGCTTGGGAAATCTTTTTGTATCCAAATCCGGCTTTAAACTTCTTCACAACAGTATCTCGGACCTGCCTGGTGTGTTCCTTGTTCTTCATGATGCTCTCTGCGCTTTTAACGGACCTCTGAGACTATCACAGTGCAGGTGCATTTATAGGGAGACTTGATTACACACAGGTGGATTGTATTTATCATCATTAGTCATTTAGGTCAACATTGGATCATTCAGAGATCCTCACTGAACTTCTGGAGAGAGTTTGCTGCACTGAAAGTAAAGGGGCTGAATAATTTTGCACGCCCAATATACTTTCGCAAGGCACTGTATACGTTCCTCTCAAGTTCTTGGATTTTCCCAGACAGCTACCTTGTTCTTGAACCTCAGGAACTTGACCACTATCGGTCTGGCATGTCACCCGGGCCCGTGGTGGGTTTTCCAGTTCTGTGGGTGCGCTCCACTTTAATCTTCCTGTGGTCCATATTCAGTTTTTCCAAGATCATTTCCCTCGCTTTGTCCTTAGACTCCGTCCAGGTCTCGTGGAGATTCTTCAATTCCGTCCACAACCATGTTCCGCCTTGATGCCCCTTGAGATTTCTCCGTCATTGTTATCATGGATTCACATCCTCTCTCAATGACTTACAGATTGCTGTCATCTTGCCGTTCTCCTGTTTAAACTCCTCGAGCTGACCCTAGGAGAACTGCAAACTGTTCTTCAGGTCCTGGACTTCTCTGGTCAGGTCCTCCATTCTTTTATTAGTAGAATCCACCAGTATTTGGACAAAACACTTGAAGCTATTTTATTGTTGTTGTAACAACTGCTTGTAGAACTATTTTTGTTCGTTTAAAAGATCTTTCACCTGTGATTGAGAGACACCACTGTACTCAACGGTACTTCCGCCAGCTTTGGTCTTTGTCATGGTAGCTAGCAATGTAGGTTACGCTGTTACTCCTCACAGTTCCAGACAGGGCAGGTCACAGGGAAGATTGAAAACAACAACAAACAGCAGGGATCTAGACAGCCACAAGCCCGGGACAATCCGTGTGTAACGCACTTCTATGAGTCGTGGATGCGAAGACAGGCGCAGGAAACAGAGGGTAAAGGACAATTGTTTTTTATTCCGGCGCAGGAAAACGGTCACGCCAAAACACCAGGTGCATAACAAAGACCGGCCCAAAAACATGACCAAACCAGTCCGGAGAAAAACAAGAAAATTGCACAACCATAAACATGAACAGAGAAAATAAGCCCGCACAAATGCAGGCGGGCATCTCCGGCTTAAATAGCCCAACTAAAACCTAAACAAGAAACAGGTGTAACCAATAAAACAAAACCAACAGAAAAGGGAAAAGGGATCGGTGGCAGCTAGTAGATCGGTGACGACGACCGCCGAGCGCCGCCCGAACAGGAAGAGGAGCCACCTTCGGTAGGAGTCTTGACACCATGGTCCCAGCCACAATGGCTAACCGCATCGCTGGCTGCGTTTAAGTCCTCAAGAAAACCCCGCTAGCTTGATAGGCAGCTAGCTAGCTGCTAGGCTAACTGCTCCGCCAAATAGCTCCTCAGACCCGGCCTTGGTCTGCAGGATCACTGGACAGAAAGTAGCAGTCCCAGCAACTGATGCCAACTGCGTCACGGGATCCAAACTACTGTGTAGCCTAGGCCTACTTTGTTTATGTTTGTACATTTTTGAAGCATGTGTCAAGAGGACCACAATGGAAATTTGTTAACAAACATTGTTGTGTTAACTTCAATGATTTTAAATGCATTATCCACATTGTTGTATTGTGTTTTAAATTGTCAAAAAAATCTATTTATATATCTATAACTAAGCTAAGCACTTGTGACTGTTGAGTCAGTGATTAAGCTCACTGGCTCAACAGTCACAGGTTTATTTTCTCTCGTGTGCTCTGTCAATATAGTTAAATTGGATGTGTATGGATGTGTAACAATATGCTTGTGCAAGTTGAAATTGGATAGCTGAGCAGTGCAGCACACATCATATCAACATAATAACAGTTCTGTCACTGAGATGTGTTTTCAGGTCTGTACCCCTCTCTCTTTCCCATTTTGATAAAAGGTGCAGCACAACCTGTTGATGACGTGTCATCTCACTGAACGTACTCAAGTCTACTGTGGATATGGATCCACTTGCGGCCAAGTGAGCACAAATGAACATGAGCAGAAAAGAACCCCTTACATACTATAAAATATGGTGGTGGATTTTTGATATTATGAGGCTATTTTGCTTCCACTGGTCCTGGGGTGATTGTTAAGGTCAACGACATCATGAACTTTACCCAGTACCACAACATTTTAGTCAAAAACTGAAGGAGGCTGAAAGTTAGCCGCAAGTGGATCTTCCAGATAAACAATAACCCCAATCACACATTAAAATCCACAAAGAAATGGTTAATTGGCCACAAAGTCCGATATTTGCAATGGCAATCTCAGTCTCCGGAGGACTTGAAACCCATTAAAAACCTGTAGTTTGAATTGACGAGGGCAGTCTAAGCACAGACTAAGGATATCAAGGATCTGGAAGGATTCAAGATCCTTCCCAATGTGTTCTCCAACTCATAAAAGATTTTATAAAAAAGGCTCAGTGCCGTTATCCTCGCAAGGTGAGGTATTGAAAGGTATATAAAACAGGGGTGTCAATCATTTTGACCCTTACTTTTTTTCTCAAAAAGCTATTAATTGTTAAACAAAATAAAAACAATTCTGAGCAAATGTATTAGTATTTCTCATCTTTTTTGTTGTTGTTGCATACAATATTTCTCATCTTTATCAAGGATGTCAATTATTTCGGAACCCACTGTATATGTAGTATAACAAAATCATATTCAATTCAACTCAACTCTTTTCTGTTTGAAAATCAATCCTATATGGCTCTGCTTTAATTGTTCTGAACTGACAAGCCAACATTGTCTTATTTCCATCACATCAATTTTTCCTTCATCTCTGTCAAACATGGGATAGAGCATGTATGCTATTTATATTCTATTTGTCAGAACAAGCGCAAGTTAATTATCGAAAGACAAATAGGGGAAATGTGTTAGACCCTCTGTTACATTACAAATTTCTCGAGGTAGGAATATCGGAAAAATATGATCAGTGGCTCATTTGAGAGAAGACATCCTCCTGAGTCATGACATCGGCCAGTATTGAAATCTGACATGTATGATAGACATTTTCACCATCTAAAAGACATACTCCTGTTAACTTCCAGTGTAGAGAGAGAGACTTTATCACAGTGCTACGTCATACTGGCTGGCTGCTTGATTTCTGCCTGCTTGATCGGCAATATCTCGGATACACATGAAAACATGAATTGATCCAGGGAATCGATAGAACGTCGCTCAGTGATGCACGAAAACAGTATAACATTCAAAATGGGTGAATCTTTACTTTAAGTGATGCTAGTCAGTCTTATAGCATTGTCTTCTACAATGCAGGTGTTACTGTATAATTTTCAATTCTCCATCTGTCAATGTCCAAACATCTAGACACACTCAGTCCGAAGTGACAGTGGGCTTGTGCATCTGTAGTAAACAAATCATTACATTTGGTCAGCATGTGCCTATCTCTTCCCTAGTAGGTAAATGATAGCATTGTGCTTGTATGTATGTCTACTGTATTGCTTGTGGCACCATCAAATCAGATGGCTTTGGCTTGGATTAAATCCCTCCCCATCCCCTGATACATCAGTCTTTCCCTTCTTTGAGCCCACCCCTCTCTTTATTCATGTTTTTGTTTACTCTGATGTTTTGTTTTTCTTTTCATTTCTACAATTGTTAAGCGATGTTGGGTCCTTGACAAGTGCTATATACCTCCCACCTATTATTATTATTATCTTTAACAGCTGGATGAACAAACTGTCAAATACATGGAATTGTTTTCTCAAATTAATTTACTCCATATAAAATCCACTTTATAAGATGACAAGAATCTACCTTTCATGTGCCATTGCACGTTCAGCATCTGACACCGGGTGAAAATGAAAAAGGGGAGAAAACATGGATTACTGGGAAATAGTTCGGAGTATCAGGGTTTCAATTTCAAAGTCTCCCGTCTAGCCCTAGTCAGAGTGGGAGAGAGAGGGGTGAACCCTTATCCTAGGTTCTGCTGGCATAGTGCCACAAACCAATCTCGTGTGCATTTGTCAATAAGGTGAACTACATGAGAGTGCTTTTCTCTGCCTTTTCGAGAAGTAATGATGAAGTCTAACATGGTCAGCAATATAGCTCACCTCAGCCAACCCCCTAGAGCACCTCTTTAGTCTCCTTTAAATCCAAACAACGTTGAAATATCACCAAAGTATTAAAAAACAAATTCACAGCCACACACTGCTCGGTGGACGGATTCTATTCTATATTTATTTTTTATTTCACCTTTATTTAACCAGGTAGGCTAGTTGAGAACAAGTTCTCATTTACAACTGCGACCTGGCCAAGATAAAGCAAAGCAGTGCGACAGAAACAACAACAAAGAATTACACATGGAATGAACAAGCGAATACAGTCAATAACACAATAGGGGGGAAAAGTCTATATACAGTGTGTGCAAATAGCGTGAGGAGGTAAGGCAATAACTAGGCAATAGTAGCAATTACAATTTAGCAAATGAACACTGGAGTGATAGATGAGCAGATGATGATGTGGATCGGTAGGATAGTCAGTTTTACGAGGGTATGTTCGGTGGCGTGAGTGAAGGAGCCTTTGTTGCGAAATAGGAAGCCAATTCTAGATATCATTTTTGATTGGATATGTTTAGTATGAGTCTGGAAGGAGAGTTTACAGTCTAGCCAGACACCTAGGTATATGTAGTTGTCCACATATTCTAAGTCAGAACCGTCCAGAGTAGTGATGCTAGTCGGGCGGGCGGGTGCGAGCAGCGAATGGCTGAAAAGCATGCAATTAGTTTTACTAGCGTTTAAGAGCAGTTGGGGGCCACGGAAGGAGTGTTGTATGGCGTTGAAGCTCGTTTGGAGGTTTGTTAACACAGTGTCCAATGAAGGGCCAGATGTATACAGAATGGTGTCGTCTGCGTAGAGGTGGATCAGGGAATCACTCTCAGAAAGTGCGAAATCGTTGATATATGCAGAGAAAAGAGTCAGCCCGAGACTTGAACCCTGTGGTACCCCCATAGAGACTGCCAGAGGTCTGGACAACAGGCCCTCCGATTTGACACACTGAACTCTGTCTGAGAAGTAGTTGGTGAACCAGGCGAGGCAGTAATTTGAGAAACCAAGGTTGTTGAGTCTGCCGATAAGAATACGGTGATTGACTTTGAGTCGAAAGCCTTGGCCAGGTTGATGAAGACGGCTGCTCAGTAAAATCTTTTATTGATGGCGGTTATGATATCATTTAGTACCTTGAGCGTGGCTGAGGTGCACCCGTGACCAGCTCGGAGACTGGATTGCACAGCGGAGAAGGTACGGTGGGATTCGAAATGGTCGATGATCTGTTTATTAACTTTCAAACACTTTAGAAAGGCAGGGCATCATGGATATAGGTCTGTAACAGTTTGGGTTTAGAGTGTCACCCCCTTTGAAGAGGGGGATGACCGCGGCAGCTTTCCAATCTTTAGGGATCTCAGACGATACAAAAGAGAGGTTGAACAGACTGGTAATAGGGGTTACAACAATGGCGACGGATAATTTTAGAAAGAGAGGGTCCAGATTGTCTAGCCCAGCTGATTTGTACGGGTCCAGGTTTTGCAGAATATCTGCTATCTGAATTTGGGTGAAGGAGAAGCTGGGGAGGCTTGGGCAAGTAGCTGCGGGGGGTGCTGAGCTGTTGGCCAGGGTTGGGGTAGCCAGGAGGGAAGCATGGCCAGCCTGCTCTTGTTCACCATGGACTTTACAGTGTCCCAACATTTTTTGGAGTTAGAGCTAAAGGAGTCAAATCTCTGTTTGAAAATACTAGCCTTTGCTTTCCTGACTGACTGCTTGTATTGGTTCCTGACTTTCCTGAACAGTTGCATATCGTGGGGACTATTCAATGCTATTGCAGTCCGCCACAGGATGATTTTGTGCTGTTCGGGGGCAGTCAGGTCTGGAGTGAACCAAGGGCTATATCTGTTCTTAGTTCTACATTTTTTGAAAGGGGCATACTTATTTAATATAATACACTCTTTTCGACTACTGAACCAAATCCATACACAAAACCTTGTTAAATATTTTCTCTACATTCATTGATGTACATATGTATCATGGCATGTGTTCTTCAAAAGCCTGGTAATTGAAAGTATTGTGCACAATCCATCTTTTGTTTTTTTGTCAGCAATTTAAGAGTGAGATGGCTCCCCATTAAACCTATCCTCAACCTATTTCTAACTTCCCGCTCCTTGGAAACCGGGGCTGTGCCCTCAGAGGAGATGTGCTCCCTACATTTGTGTGTCGCTGAAGGGGGAGCCTCCACCGAGTTGGCAGCACTTTGAAAGAAAGGAGGAGAGAGTAGATAGGAGAGGAAGAGAAAGAGTGGGGTGGCTCACTACCTAATTTCTTAGCCTACAGTAAATAGCTTTTACTTGACATATACCTACAGAATACACAGTCTTTGGAAAGGAAAGTGTACTCCATATCAACAGTAGTCAACAAAATATACGTTTACAGAACTTACATCTTAATTTGATAATTTTGTTGTTGCAGAGAATTGTCAAATTAAGATAGCTCATCTCTACACCATAGTACACTGTATATTGTAACAGTACAGTTCTACACAGTGTAGTCTTTCTAGAATAAAAAGTTGTTTTTATGAAGTGATTGTTGCTGTGCTTTCATCTATCCTTTATTGGGCTTTTGTCACCATTTGTCATCCCCCTCTTGTTGAGCTGTGCCTTTCTCAATTTGCTTTTTCAATCTTCAGATTTAATACACACACCCGCACAGTCCGACGCACAAGCACACAAACACAGAGACAGTAATACATACATTTATTTTCTCGCTCTCTCATGGGAGGCCCAGAATCAACCTTTTTTTCCATTGTATCTTCTTAACAGGAGTGCAAACTGCTTCTTTTTTGGCCTTCCTACCTGTCACCTGGGAAAGCACTTTCTCTGCTATATTTTCAGGAGAAGATTGGAAAGGAAAATGGAGAGGAAGAAGAGGAGGAGGAAGATTGTATAGAAGAGAGAGGGAATAGGTGTAGGTCTCTCAATGAAGGACACGCTTAGAAAACAGGGTTCCAAAAGGGTTCTTTGGCTGTCCCCATAGGATAACCCTTTTGGATTACAGGTAGAACCCTTTTGGGTTCCTTGTCGAACCCTCTGTAGAAAGAACACCTGTAACCAAAAATGGTTTTTCAAAGGGTTTTCCTATGGGGACAGCCGAAGAACCTTCTCATGTTCTAGATAGCACCTTTTTTGTGTGAAACACACAGTACGTTATTTGTTGAATTTAATGTTGTCTAAGTACTTGTAATCGTTAACAAAACTTTAAAAAATCCCTTTTCATTTGACAGTATGTGTGTGTTTGGATGCATATTCAACAAATCCATTCACACCATTACCAGTTATGCACCTACTAAACCCCATCACTGGGGTCACTGGCTACAGATCAGTAGAGCACTGTAAATCCATTGACCTTTCCTCGTTTTTCTTCCCTCGCAGACGTCTCGGATGGTGTCTGACACTGTGTCGTCTTACCCTGTCTGGGCAGTTCCACTGACTCTGAGCTGTGCTCTACCAGCCTTGTCCGTCAAACCCGATTGGGTCCTCCATTGTAGGATTGTAGGGGTATTCTGTTGGGCCTCTGCACAAGGGAAGAATTCAGGATCACTGCACAGATGAATGACTGTTTTGGAGCCAAGATGATGCTCGCTTGACTGTCTTGTGTTTTCAGTGCTACTATATTAGATTAAAGGCGATAATTGTGCTCGTTGTGTATAATACTATTTGAAATCATGTCAAATAGTTTATCTGTGCTTGACTGAGCTTGAGCCCAGGTTTGCCTTCTAGTCAAAACAAAACAAACTGTTGAGTAAAGTGAGGACTGTTTATAAGTGACTTTAAAATTGTGGGTTGAGCTTGGATGTGGACATGTGTATAAATTACACATGTGTACATGTGGGAAATAGGACAAATATAAGCACCCACTTATTATTTTTCTTATTCTTATTGTTATTATATACATCTTATTATCGTAATTGCATTTCAAGGAGGCCAATAGTCACTATGATGATAAGCCAACTGTGGTACATCAATGGAGACCTACTTTCTAACTCTCAACCAGGCCTGTTTCTGAAAATAGTTTTTTTTAAATTGTGTGTTGTGTTTTTGAGAAGTGGGGAGTGGGGAGAGATTTTAAGGGGTGATCGGGCCCCTTAAAGGGCCCCTGTCAACACCCCAGAGAAGAGCTGAAAGCAGCCCCAGTCCGAGTGTCATCACTATGAATATTGACAGAACAATGGATGAGTCATCTAGATTTATTTTGATCCTTTCTTTATTTCTGTTTTTGTTATTCGTTTCGGCTGCAATGGCTCGCCTCTCCACGTCAACTGATTATCTGTGTCTACACTAATGTAATGAAGTGTGTGTGTGTGTGGGGGGGGGGGGTTATCCACTAGCTCGAGGTGAGTATGTGGGGAGTGGGGATGGGTGTCCTGTGAATATGTGTATGTATTCGCTTCATTGACTTTAATGAAGTTTATCAAAATGTAGATGGATTTGTTTAGGACAATGTAGACTCTCTAGCCATTTTTAATATTCCATGTGGACTTTGCAGAGGATTGAATTATCCATAGATATCGATTTAATATTTTTCAGTGGCTACTTTAAAAGGCAGGCTGTGCTCTCATATTCTCAGGTGACTGTGGAACATGATTAATATGAATAAATCAACAACAACAGGTGGCGCGATAGAAAGCCTTTGTCAAACTACTTTTTGCTTCACCAGGGTTCCCATGAGAACATAACAAACAAACTGACTAATTGAAAATAATTCAATTCAGAGTGAATACTAAATAGTCCCAGCAGGCACCCTGTGAAATCCTAGGGCAGAAAACTCTTTATAAATGTGTACAGGGCCTTCAGAATGTATTCATACCCAGGTACTTATTCCACATTTTGTGTTACAGCCGGAATTCAAAATCGATTAAATAGATTTTTTTTCTCACCCATCTACACACAATACCCCATGATGACAAGTGAAAACATATTTTTAGAAATGATAGCAAATGTATTGAAACTTAAATACCGAAATGTCTCATTTACATAAGTATTCACACCCCTGTCAATATGTGTTAGAATCACCTTTGGCAGTGATTACAGCTGTGAGTCTTTCTGGGTAACGCTCTAAGAGCTTTTCACACCTGGATTGTACAATATTAGCACATTATTTGTTATTTGTTCAAACCCTGTCATGTTGGTTGTTGATCATTGCTACACAGCCATTTTCAAGTCTTGCCATAGATTTTCAAGACAATTTAAGTCAAAACTGTAACTAGGCCACTCAGGAACATTCAATATCGTTATCGGAAGCCCCTCCAGTGTATATTTGACCTTGTGTTTTAGGTTAAATCATGTTAAACACTATTATTGCACACAGTGAGTCCATGCAACTTATTATGTGACTTGTGAAGAATCTTTTATATTTGTGTACTTTTTACCCACTTTTTCGTGATATCCAATTGGTAGTTACAGTCTTGTCCCATCAGTGCAACTCCCGTGCGGACTTGGAAGAGGTAAAAATCGAGAGCGATGCGTCCTCCGAAACACGACCCTGCCAAGC